>NC_060973.1:1657500-1660000 GCF_910589235.1 Vespa crabro
TTGCTCTCTCTTGCTCTCTCTTGCTCTTGCTCTTACTCTTTCTCTTTCTTACGACTGCTCCGCCAATCCACGAGCAAAGAAAATCGCGGAAAATCTGGAGCATACCAAAGTATATGCGCCATTGTCCTAAGACTGGGAGTTGCTTAGAATGCAAGGAAAGCGGTCACGAAGTATTAACACTTTACTAAATGTCTTGACGTATGGAAATTCGTTGTTTTTTAAAAGGATCCATTTGTTATATGATACGGGAGAAATTTTTGATGAGGTTAATCGATAAAAAATTTTCGTATTGATCGATCAACGTCAACGTTCATCGATCGATGGATGAGAACAATAACTCACTATGATTCTTTCGCACGACTTTGTGAATCTTACGATAACTCTCAAGATTAATAATAATAATAATAATAATAATAATAATAATAAAAAGAAGAAAAAGAATTTTTGATAGGACAGTAATATATCTAAATTATCATTCATCGATCCTACAAGATTCAAGAAAATCACGGAATACCTAAAACATACCATAAATCATTATCCTAAAATTGGGAGTTGCTTAAAATGCAAGGAAAAAATAATCACGAAGTGTTAACACTATAGTAAATGTATTGACATATGAAAATTCATTGGCTTTAGAAGGATACATTTCTTATTTAATGGGAAAAAAATATTTGATGAAGATAATCGATAAAAGATTTTCGAATTGATCGATCAACGTCAACGTCATCGATCGATGAATAAGAACAATAACTTACTATGATTCTTTCGCACGACTTCGTGAGTCTTACGATGACTCGATAATAATAATAATAATAATAATAATAATAATAATAATAATAATAAAAAAAAGAAGAAGAAGAAGAAGAGGAATTCTTCTTGATAAGACCGAGATATGTCTAAATCATGATTCATCGATCCTATGCTTCAGAAGAGAATGACAGTTACTCCTTAGAAAATTTACAATCTCATTCGAACAGGTATATCCGGTTAGGTCTATAATATCAATGCTACTTGAAATAAAATGATAACTTGAGGAAAGAATATTCAACACGGGGAGGAATAAATAAATTCGATCTTATTTCAAGATACTTTGTATTAGAACGTACCGTAATACGCTTATTGTATGGATGGTGCTAAAAGCATAGAGCCTATCTTCCGTAATAGCTTGCTACTATAAACCTATGAATTTAACATCCGCACTTAGGCACACGTTACGTACGCATTTATACACAGTTATACAATATACGTATTCACGTACATAATACATATGTATGCATATATACGTATGTATATAATATATACAAAAGAAAGAGTATTGGATCTCTCTCTTACAGTGAGAAGATATGATTATTGCATTTTATTTCGCAATCCAAGCGAATATTACTGATTGTCCCATTTCCATTCGGATATTAGCATTAGAGGCGTGTTGGATTAGAGATTTTGTCGCGATCTCGAGCTCGTACAATGGCAATACCAAATGCGTACGCGATGAAAATCCGCTTAACACCTATCTAACAACGTTTCGAATTCGCCACGATGGCCGAAAGCGCCATCCGGATTGTTATTAATTTCTAATAAGCGAATTATTAAATTCGAATTAAGCTGACGTTCAATAGCATTTCGCCGACGTGTTTTCGAACGGCTATCGTCGATGATTAGGCACTTTCGTGAATTTCATACGAGAAAACTCGACATGATTTTCTACTATGTCATCACATAATTTCGAAATACTCTTGAATATGATAATTTGGACGAATTCTCTAATAGTAATAATAATAATAATAATAATAATAATAAAATTAATATTAATAATAATAACAATAATAATGATGATGATGATGACAATGATAATGATCATGATGATGATGATGATGATGATGATGATGATGATGATGATGATGATGATGATAATAATAAGGAAAATATAATCAAAGAGATTTGCTATCCAGAAGAGAAACATTCTAATAATTTCGATCGTCTCATTTCAGATTCCTGATCGATTCGAAGAATGCGGTGGCCTACAGGAACGAAGAAACCCGGAGATTCATAGTTGTTGAGGAACGGACAAGGACAAAAGAAAAAAGAAGAAAAGAAAAGATAAGAAAAGAGAAAGAAAAGAAAAGAAAAGGAAAGAAAAGAAAGAAACAAAAATAAGACAAGTATCGAAGCAGGATCTTCGATATTTTCGAGTTAACGGGGGGGGGGAACGATTTGATTAGCACCACGAAGACGATATTAGGAAGGAACGATTTAATGGACCTAACGGAGGCATTTGCCCCGGGCGGGGGCGGTGAGGATTTACCAAAAACGGATTTTTTTGATTTCGTAGTCTCGCCGCCTCCTCATTGTACCTCTACGGACGGTGTTGTATCGGACGAGGAGAGCTTTCTCCATCGTACCACCTGTCGGAGTATCGGTTATCTTCAGCAGAGTCACGAGGAGCACGAGTCGAGCCGAGATATTCATGGGTCCCCGTTTATAAAAGAGACCAATAACAACA
>NC_060973.1:1665000-1667500 GCF_910589235.1 Vespa crabro
TGAAATATTTTCAATTTTTGTTAGTTCCGACAAACGACGATTAGGTTTCTTTTTTCTTCTCTACTTTTTTTTCTTCTTATTTCCTTGTCTCTTTCCTCTCTTATTTTTTTTTTTCTTTTTTTTTTTTTTTCTTTAATCTTCTTTTATGCAACGTCAAAAACGTTTGATGCGTTAATATGACGTTTTAACAATCGTTTGTACGAATTTCCCCTATCCTCCCTTACCCTGCCCTCCACTCCCCTATCCCTCCTCCTCCCTTCCAGTAGAAACAAATGAGAGAATGGCTAAGAGTGCTGATTCGATCGACGCATTTTAAGAATTCTAATCTCGAAACAATGAAATATATGTATAGTACCTTTATAGACAGTTAAGCGCACCGAAGATTTCTAACGAACAAAAGACCAGCAATCCACGTTGGTCACTTGCAAAATAAATGGAGACACGATTCGTTACAGACCGTTCGCCTTTGATTATGAAACCATAGACTGACTTTTTCATCTCGGCCTTGGAATTTAGTCGACACGTTTTCGAGAACCAATCGATATCACGGAGAAGGAAAAAAAAAAAAAGGTATATCAGAGAATGGATTAATGGAACCGACGAAGAAATCCTTATTTAACGATCGTGAGTTTAAACGTTTATCTTAAAAATACAACAACGGGGAGAGACCAGTAATTTCGGAAAAACTTCTCGCACGAGTTACGAGGGTTACCATTATGTAAATAACCTCGCGTTAGCCAGCGACAAAATAATTGTGAAAACGCGAAAGTCCGTTACTTTCGAATATCACTTACGAAATATCATTGATTTTTCCCCCGATTGGTTACGTTTGAAATAACGATAAAAGTTATTCTATATATCAAAATTATTTGATAATAAAAATTTAACGTAGCGAAAGAACGACGGTGCAAACTCAAGAGAAGAGAAAAAAAAAAAGAAAAGGAAAAAGAAAAGAATCAAATGAGGGAGGGGGGGAGGTAATAAAAAGAACTTGGGATCTTCTTTGTTCGTCGAACAAGTTCCGTTAGAAAAAAAAAAAAGAAAAAAAAAAAAGCGAAAAAAAAAAAGAACTCCAAACGAAGAGGGGTAAGTGTAGTTGTTCCCTCGAACGATATCTTTTGGTTCCTTTATTTTTTTCCCTTGTTCTTTTTCTTTTCTACTTTCTTCCCTCTCTTTTATCTATTTCAAAACAACAACAAAAAAAAAAAAGAAAAAAAAAAAAAAGAAAAGAATGAAGGATGCACGTGTCCTGGTATCAGAAAGGTCAGACTTTTCAAAAGACTTTTCAAGCCCGGTCAAGCCTGCTTCGTAATTACACGTTGCATCTCTCTGATATTGCGTTACGTGCATGCATTACGCATACACATAGACACACATAGATATATATATACACACACACACACATACATATATATATATATATATATATGTGTTCAAATATACATAGACACACATACTCGATGGTTGATCCTCCTCTTCTCTTGCTATTCCTCCTCCTCCTCCTCCTCGTCTTCGTCCTCCTCTACTCTTCTACTTCTACATCTACTTCTACACTTCTTCTTCTTCTTCATTTTCTCGTACTTGGCAAGAAGGAGAAACGATAAATTCAATTCGTAGCTTGTGCTACGAATACGAGCAAAAGGGAAACGGTGTTGCTAAACGATCGTACGGACGAGTTGCGTTCGACGTTTAACGTTGTTCCTAGCGATAACCTTGTTGATAATCGTTACCTATGCGTTATCGATAAATCACACGATATATATCCTACCCCTTCGCTTCGGGAATAATTATTACCGTGGTAATATCGATGCCGGCTTGTGTGTTACTTCGTGTTCTAACAACGACGATCACCGGACTCTACTATGTATACGTATATGGACATATATGTGTATATATATATATATATATATATATATGCATATATATATATATATATATATACAGTATACATCCGATAGCGATCGCGAGAACGAACGGCCGACGAGATAGTACGTATACGTATATAACAGATTTCGCGCCAAGCTACGAGAATGCTAAAGAGACGACGATATCGATCTCTCGTTTCGCTCGAGAAAGGTTTTTCTCATTGGCTTATTTCCATTCCTTTGCAGGCCCCGATGACAGTATTACTTGATCAGTCGAAAATTCTTTTTCTTTTCTTTTCTTTTTCTTTTTTTGGTTTTTTTCTTTTCTTTTTTCTTCTTCTTTTTTTTCTTTCTTTTTTTTCTTTTTTTCTTACACTTTAAACTCTTCCCGAGTGTTACGACTTTATTTCACTTCATATTTCTCATCAATTATTACATATATTATATTATACGTAAACATTCAGTATATATATATATATATATGTGTGTGTGTATGTGTGTGTATTTATATATGTTCGCGTATATGATAAATTTATAAGGTTTGATACAATCAGTCATCTTAATTCTAACCGGTTGGCAAAGTGTTACGAATCAATGAGAGACTTTTCTAAGATTAGAGACTTACTAAAGAAAAA
>NC_060973.1:1670000-1742500 GCF_910589235.1 Vespa crabro
TTAATTGAAAATATCTCGAGAGATTTGCATATATGTATATGTTTATTATTATTTATATGGATAGTTCAATGTATGATTTCATTATTTATATTATTACGTTCATATATATATATATATATCTACGTTGATATTAATTCGGTAGAAATTTTTCAATAACACGTACGATTTATGATATCGTGTCATTTCGAAAACATTAATATTCGCAAATTTTATAGAAACTTTCGCACGTTATATTCAATCTATGATATCATAGATTGAATATAACATGTTCAACGTTCATATATGTTTATGAAAATTTAAGAAAAAAAAAAAAAAAAAAAAAAGAAAAAAAAAGAAAGAAAAGAAAAAGAAAAAAAAGTGAGAAAAAACTTGTCAATTACGTCCTCTATCTGTGATTTCATTATTTATAATGACCATATATATATATATATATATATATATATATATATATGTTAATGCAAATTCTATTACAATTTTTAAAGATTATTTGTACGTCAATCACCTATACATACATATATATATATATATATATAAAGGAAGAAAGAGAGAGAGAGAGAGAGAGAGAGAGAGAGAGAGAGAGAAAGAAAAATAAAAAGGAATATAAATACCAGCGACAAGAGGAACATTGAGAATTGGTTAAAGGAACGTGAAAATGGACCTTGTTGGTTTTAATCGAGCGAATCGTCTATAAGCGATATCAACCACGTACAAGACCTCCATATAGCCCGTTAACCTTCTGAAGGTAGAACGGAGGTGTGGCACACCCCCGTTTCTAAACACGAACGTACCAAGCTATAACAATGGTCTCCGTAGATGGAAGATTGCGCGCAAAAGTGCAACGTTCACGTGCAAAGGTCGCACGATTAAAGAAAGAGAAAAAGAAAGAAAGAAAAAAAAAGAGAAAGAGAGAGAGAGAGAGAGAGAGAGAGAGAGAAAGAAAAAGAAAAAAGAAATACACACATACACTCGACTTTGACTCTTCGTGGACGGAATAAAATTACTTCTTAAGGATCGACATTCGAATGATTTCGTTCTAAACCGGCCATCCTCCGGAAAAGAATTTCGATGTAAAAAAAAATAATTTCTCCATCTATCTTTTTTCCCTTCGTTTCTTCCATTTTTTTTCTTATCTTCTTTTTCTTGTTCTTTCTTCCTATCTGTTTTTCCTTTTTTTTGTTTTTTTTTTTGTTTTTATTTAGAAGAAAAAAAGAAAAACAAAGAAAAAAAAGAACTAAAAGGATTCGTTAACACGATCGATAATTTCTTTCTCGATCATTACGACGAATTAATGAATAAACGTAAATAAAAAAAAATATTGATAATTTGCTAATCGAAGAATCGACATTGAACGTCCTAAAGATATCACATTATTTACGTACTTAATTAATACCGACAAAGCTTGATTTTAGTCCATGTTAAATAATACTCAATCGCTGGATTATTGTTCAATCATATTTAAAAACCCTTGCCACCCTCCTCCCTTCAATTTTTGTCGTAACTTTCTGCGTTCTGATAATTTAATATACTTTTTGTTTTTACATTACTAAAAAAAAAAAAAAATATATATATATATGTATACATATAAGGTATATTATATATTATATATTATATTATATATTTTTTTTCACCATAGATCTTAGCTCTTCTAAACCGATAAAATTATTATTATTATTATTATTATTATTATTATTATTATTATTAAAAGTTTAAGCGACATTAATGGAGATAAACCGATGGTTTGTTAATTAACCCATTAAGAAAAGACGAATCCAATCACGAAGGTTACCATGGTAACGAAATATATCTTAGAAAAATAAGAGATAATTATTAACGAGATATTTTTTTATAATACTCAAATGGCCTACGCGGAGCCGAAGATGACAGATAATATTACTTTTCTTTTTTTCTATCATCAATATTATTACTATTATTATTATTAATATCATCATTATCATTATCATCGCCTAGATCATAATAATTATTATTATAATAATTAATTTTATTATTATTATTATTATTATTATTATTATTATTATTACTATTATTATTATTATTATTACTATAGATATTATTAAAGGAAAAAAAAAAGCGTGGAAAAAAATTTTTAACAAAAGAATGTGCGATTTGAAGGGAGTTCAAATCGAAAGAATATCTCGGATGGATCTACGATCAAATATATAGAGTACGATTAAGTGTCGGCCTATTAAGTACAAAACCAGATCGTTATAATGATATTATAAATATCGCAGATTACTCTGTTATGTGAATAATTACATTTTATGTTGTTAACGAAGTCGTAATATATATATATATGTAATATATAAACGTGCATAAATAAATATATATATATATATATATATATATATATATATATATATATATATGCATACATATAAATCTATACGCGCAGAGATACGAAAAATAATATCTATATATAGCAGATATATATATATATATATATATATATATATATATATATATATATATGTATATATATGTGTGTGTGTGTGTATTTACACATGGTAAACATATAGAAAAAAAAAAGTTACATATGCGTAAGTTAGAAACACGCAGCTCTCTTCTTCTTCTTCTTCTTCTTCTTCTTCTTCTTCTTTTTCTCTTCTTCTTTTTCCTTCTTCAATTTCTTTTCTCTCACTCAAAAGGTAAACCATGTCAATCGAAAATAATGTATCTTTCTTACATATTTCTCGATTTAGTAGAGACGGAGAGAGTGAGAGAGAGAGAGAGAGAGAGAGAGAGAGGGAGAGAGAGAGAAAGAGGGAGAGAGTGAGAAAAAAATATCCATTTTTAATTTCTCTCCTTTTCTTGTTTGTTTGTTTTGTATACTTAGGCGTAATGATAATACGCGCACGAAAAATGTTTTGTACCAACGTGCAAGATGAAAATAAAGTAGATGTTTAATTCTTTTTTTTAAAAAATATCCCTTTGGCTAATTAATACAATAATTTTAAATTAATGATCGATACATCCATATATATGTATGCCTATTGATCATTAATTTAACATTTACTAAGATAAATTAATAATAATCGAAGGAAATAATTTTTCTATAGAATAAAAATAATTTAATGATATTTCACGTCTCCATTGAATACTTCGTCAATAATTTATGATTTATCCATTTTTACGAATTCAAAATGATTCAATAATTTATAATATATCTACGAAATAATTCCGTCAATGTAATTCGTAATATTTTATTAATTTAATAATTATGGAAATTTACATTAAAGGAATTATTTTTTTCATATTACTTATAAATACTTCAATGATTGATTGATCATTTCATAGGCACATTAAATCATCGATTAATATCATTAAGAGATAAAATCATTGGAGAATTAATCTATAGAAATAATTACATCGTCATTCATCATTTTTATTGTTTATTACAGAATTGATAATTTAACGTATCAATATCAAACATATATATATATATATATATATATATATATATATATATAAAATAATTAAATGAAATATCATCGTATATATTTACTAAATAAATACAAATTAGGGAAGTTGAGTGGGAGTATTAGAGTACTACGCTCTCATAATTTTCTTACTAGTTATTTCACATGTATCTTGTAGCATAGTACTTCAATGCCATATGGGATACGTGGGAAAGGAGATATATATACACTCACATATATATATATATATATATGTGTGTGTATATTTTTCATAGCTGTTCTTTTGTCATTTTCGTAAAATAATTTATTTTTACCAATATGAACAAGAAGATTATGCAGCAGTTATGAACGATCAATGCCGATAAGATATATATGTTAACTTATATATATCGATAGGATAATTCATGATTATCGACGCTTATGGGACAACATTGACGAGCAACTTTCTCAGAGGCAGCATTTTCTGTGAAATACGTGATGTGTATCTAACAAGGTATGTGTATATCTTTTTGTCTGTGTATTTCTGTTAAATAAATATTCCAGAAGCTCGCGCCATTGTGTGAATAACGTACTTATGTACGTATGTACCTATGTATGCATGTATATGTGTATATATATATATATATATATATATATCTGCATACGTGTACGTGTACGTGTATGTGTATGTGCGCTCTCAAAGATTTAGTAAGCAAACGCATTCCCAGCCACCGTGATTATTCGTTAACTTTTTCTTTTTTTTTCCTCTTTTTTTTTCCCTTTTTTTTTTGGTTTTTAAAAAGCTACTATAGAAAATATCCTTCGTAACTTTTTTCTCTTTCTCTCCTCCTCGTCGTGCATTCATTTCGTTCTGTTCTTTTTCTTTCCTTCTATTTTTTTTTTCTTCTATTTAAATCTCTCTCTCTCTCTCTCTCTCTCTCGATCTATTCCAGCTTGTTAGAAAATATATTTATATACGTCTGTAAGGCTTCACATAGGATAGCTCGCTTCCTTTTTGAAATTGTTATTAATTAAGATGTAATTTAGTTATTACAGTACTTACCCCCCCCCCGGTGTAAGTATATCATCATTATATCATCAACAAATCATTGTCATCTCTAATTTGCTTTCTTTTATTTTTCTTTCTTCTTCTTCTTTCCTCTTTTTTTTTTTTTATTTTTTTTTTTTTTATTATTTTCCTTTTTCCCCTCATTAAATCATTCCTAATTCATAACTTTTTATCCTTCTTCATATTCACGTTTCATTAACAATGTCTTAAGAATATCTTTCGCAGTTTTTGTCCGTTTAGAAAAATTAATTATTAGAAATTGCTTTTATTCGATGTGTTAATCAGAGTTTATAATTATTGAATTTATTTATTTATTTATTTATTTGTTTGTTTGTTTGTTTAATTATTTTCTCGCTCCATCTTGGTCGTTTTTCCTTCTTTAACCACTTAAAATTGTAGAGCGTGAACAATAAGTATTTTATTTGGCAAGCAAACCTTTTGTTGCTATATATCCATAATGAAATTAAATTTGCAATAAAATATATATTTATATATATATATATATATATGTATATATATATATGTATTTGTATATGTATATGTATTTATGTATGTATGTATGTGTATATAGCAGTAAACGATCGCATTCCACGTACTTGTGAATAGTTAAGTAGTATTGTCGAAGGACGGGTATGGTCCACGATCGTTAAAAATAGTTTTATTACAGTCGATAATCGTTTTTCAAACGACTGACGTTTGTTTGAAAACCAAAGAAAGGAAAAAAAAAAGGAAGAAGAAAAATGAAAAGAAAAAAAAAAAAAGAAAAGAACGACCTCGGCAAAATAGAAAATATAAAATAATATTTTTATAAGTGCGTCGTTAGTTTAACATTTTACCGTCTCCAACCTAAGGTGCATGAAGAACAAAAAAGAAAAGCAAAAAAAAAAAAAAAAAAAACAAGATGACCTCATCGAAATATACTTTGAGTATATTGGTGTTTCTCTTTTTTCCTTTCTTTCTTTCTTTCTTTCTGACTTTCTTTCTTTTTTCTATTTATCTTAACTATATACTTTCAATATTAAAATGCTCCGTGTATATATATATATATATATATATATATATATATATATATATATACTCAAAGTGAAAAATAAAAATCACAGTGCCCGCGTAGCAGTGCGAAAAAAAATATATATAATTTCTCGTTTCGAATGTCATATTTATTTCCGGAAAATGAAAAAAAAAAAAAATGAAAAAAGAAAAAAAAAGAAAGAAAAAAATGGAAAATGAATCAGCAAAAAACAAAAAAAAAAGAAAGAAAAAGCAGAAGAAAAAAAAATCGTCAAAATTATTACTAAAGGAAAAAAGAAAAAAAAAAAGAACTAGCTCCTTGACCTATCTCGACCACGAACCTACTTGTCACGTCAGAGCCATAAAATCACAAAGACCTTATAGTAAATAAGAAAGAAAGATAGTTTTTGCGCGATATAAAAAAAAAAAAATATTAGGAATGAAAAGAATGCAAGAATCCAAAGAGGAAGAAAAAGCAAAAAACGAGTAAACAAACAAACCAAAGAAAATAAAAAAAAAAAAAAAACACAAAAAAAAAGAAACAAACAAAACGAAACGAAATACGCGTGGTCGTCGAACGAAGAAAAAAAGCAAAAGAAAAAATAAAAAAAAAAAGAAAAGAAAAAAAAATAAAAACCTCGTCGAAATATTAATTTCTAATTGCGAGTTTACGTGTCGTTTTTATAACGTTCAATATTTTTTAATCGCGTAAACATAATACGTTATTTACTTTGAACGTATCGTAATAACATTCTTTCATTTTTGTCCTAAATCTTCATCGATAAGAACAATTTTCTTTTTTTCTTATCATTCCAGCCAATAACATTATTGCTCGTGACGTTCCGAAATACATGATCATATCATATAAAAAAAATATAATAATAACAATAATCATTCTGATGATGATAATAATAATAATAAAAGTAAAGAAAATAATAATAATAAAAATAATAATGATGATAATAATAATAGTAATAATAATAATAATAATAATAATAATAATAATAATAATAATAATAATAATAATAATAGTAATTATTTTAAAACGATGAGCAAAGAGCTTGGCAAATCTTCCTCATTATTTTTTTTTTTTTGTAGGCTCATGGTCCTTTTTTCCTTCCTTTAATATAATAATAATAATAATAATAATAATAATAATAATAATAATAATAATAATAATAATAATAATAAGAATACTAATAATAATAATAAGAAGAATAAGAATAAGAATAATAATAATAATAATAATAATAATAATAATAATAATAATAATAATAATAATAATAATAATAAGTTCTCTCCAACCGTACACTTGATTCGGTGGATTAGCTCCCGATTATTATAAAAATGCAATGGACAATTAATTAATTAAGTGATAGAGCGCATAGGGCGAGATAGAGATAGTCTTCGATCATAAAAGAATTTACGATCGATATCATATAAATCGTTGGCGTGTGTAGCGCGGAATAGGAGAGATAGGTGACCATTAAAGAATTCAAAGTCAACTCTAAGAGAGAAGTTTGTCCTCGGGAATGGTCGGACTGGTTGCTGATGGTGCTGCTGATGCACGTCTCGTTGCTTCTGCTTCTCGTAATGCATCGTCGAAGCTCTGCGTCGAATTTGATCTCGAAGGCACGACTTTTGTCTAACAATCAATAAAATTAATATTAAACGTATGAAATACATATCTATATTTTTATGATATATATATATATATATATATATATATATATATATATATATCATTTTCAAATATCATAGAACTTTTGTTAACCCTTTGCACCATAGAAAAAAGACTACATTTTTGTTTTTTTTGAGCCATCATTTCACAAGCGACCAACTTCATTTATAATAATAATAATAATAATAATAATAATAATAATAATAGATATATTAAATAGATAAATAATTTTATAAAAATTATTAACATAGCATAATTTTAAAAAATCACTTTGCAAAAAATATATGTATATATTTTACGTGAGATATATAAAATAGAAAAAAAAAAATCAGATCAGACTTAATTGATCAAAAATTAATAAAATATATATTATAATGCAAGGAGTTATATATATATATATATATTACATATTTCTAGATACATTTACCTTAACATTTTCATAAGCAGATCCAACTCTTTCTTCCAAAGAACGGAAACTATCTGAATTACGCATCTGACCTAATTTCATAGAAATGCCACTGCCAAAACCACCAAGAATGCTCGTTGTTTTCTCGGCTGTACTTTTAAAGACCGACTCAGTCTTTTGGAATCTAAATAAGACAAACAAAATTAATTGATTTACATTTTTAAATAAAATAGATAAAAAGTTAACAAATTAATTTTGTACTTGTTAATAATACGTATACAATTTACATACGTTCTAATAATAATATGTTAATATTGATTCTTTACAGAACACACGTTCGTTCCTTCTCAAACATACATATCCAATTAGTCATTCATTTATATTTTCAATGTGAACTATCTAAGTTTTACATGATCATAATTAAATATAAATCATACCAATCTAATATTAATGATAAGCTTGCATGATGATAATAAGTAGCATGTGAGAAATAACACGTGAAATGAAAATAAAAGCGAGATTTGTGTTTTATCTGTTGTATTGGGGGAAAAAAAAAAAAACAAAAAAAAACAAAAAAAAAGGAATAAAAATTAAAATTAAAAAAGAAATAAAAAAAAAAGAAAAAAAATGAAAAGAAAGGAAGCAGCAAGCGAAAAAAAGAATGAAAGAAAACATCGCACGATAACGTGAAATAATAATGATTAAAAAAAAAAAAAAAAAAAAAACAGAAAAGAAAAGAAAAAAAAAGAAGAAGAAAAGGAAAAGAAAAAAAGAATATCATTAAAACATTGAAACATTGAAAAAAGGTAAGGAACGTTGGATCTTTGATAGCAGAAACTATGGTTTGCGTACTTACAAACTGTTGTCGGTAATCGCCTTGCTGAACTGACCGAGTTTCTCTCCAACGTTCTGATAACTGAATAAAGAACCCAACCAAAAGTCAAAGAAAAGAAATGTTCTACGTGTCTGAATAGAGAAAGTAGGAAGAAGATGTAAATAAAAATGGACAAGTAGAGAAGTAATGGACTTTTGTCTAGTAGATGTACATCTTTGTTCTACGCCTCGTAAAAAAATAAAAAATAAAATAAATAAATAAATAAATAAATAAATTAACAAAATCAATGAAGTAATAACGAAAAATTTTTGATGCAAATAAAACGATCAATTTTTCTAAAGTATATATATATATATATATATATATAAAAATTTATCGTTAAACTCCAACAAAAAAAATATATAAAACATTTATAGAACACGAACGTAACGTCCTTGATATTCTATTACTCGCTCTAAAGCTTTCTCCAAATGCCAAGCTCTCTATCGTTTCTAATATTTGCTACAAGGATGATTATGTATAATATATGTATATATATATATATATATATATATATATATATATACACATGTGTGTGTATGTGTGTGTGTGCGTATTTTAAAATCTATGATCTTAGGAATTGGAAGCATCATTTTAACAAAGAATGTTGTTATCGATGAATAAATATTTGAAATAAAAGCGATTAAAATCATAAATGATTTCTAATATTTAAATCATGATCGAGCGAATCAATCAATCATGCTGCGATATTTTTGCTCGACATTTCTTATATGTTACTGATAGTCAAGTATATATGCGTATATATGTGCGTATGTTGTGTGCGTGCGTGTCTGCGTGTATGTATGTGTATTTGTGTAAAACGATGACAAGTGATAATATCGACAAATAGAATGAAAATGAGTGTATAGTAGTATAAATGAGTTGTATAGTAGTATTAGATAGACTTTCTATACACAAACATACATACATATATACATACATACATTCATACATACATTCATACATACGTTCATACATACGTTCATACATACGTTCATACATACATACGCATATACACACACGCGCGCGCGCGCGCGCGTTCAAAAGGAGTCACACATACACTTGACTCTCCTTAACGTTCTTCAGGCCCTGATTCACGTCATCGGTAAGTTCTTTCCAAACGCTGATGCCCAATTTCCTCTTTAGTTCTTGAGAAACCCTCACCTTGCTCGCCAATACGTGCCTGAGTGTATTTATTTCTTCCTCGATCTACGACATATACCATGTATATACATAAATAAATAAATAAATAAATAAATATAACAATAAATCATGTAAGTCAGATTGGTGGAAAAATAATTGAGATTTATATCATATTAGAAACGTAAAAGTAGTAAAATTTAATTTTGCACCAATCTTAATTTCATTTCATTGAAATTTTATTATTTAATTTCTTTTTTTTTTTTTTTTTTTGTAAGAAAATTACTTAATATAATGATAAGCTACTTGTAGATTCGTATAATAATGAAAATTAATATAATATAATTATATTGTACGTGAGCAATTATAAAAAAAAAAAATATATATATATATATATATATATATATATATTAATATTTATATACAATATTTTCATACTTAATTATATTAATCCTCAACATATAATCTATTTACGATAAAACTATCTTTCGTTCTTCATTATTTATATAACACGAAATAATTGTAACGTTATAATATAATGTTTATTATTTTAATCTTCCAATATTTATAATAAATTATAATATATAATATTTATAATAAAAATATCTTTTTATTATTATTATTATTTAACACAAAATAATAAACATTTTCTAATATAAATTCTATGTCTCAAATATCATCATCATCATCATCATCATCATCATCATCATCACCATTATTATTTTATTTTGTTTTCCTTTCATTTATTTATTCTTTTTAGACTAAGTATTTTTGATATAATAAAAACTAATTTTCTCATCATCTATCCACTTTATTATCTCTCTCTCTTCTTCTTCTCTCTCTCTCTCTCTCTCTCTCTCTCTCTCTCTCTTTATTAATTAGAACAGTTAATTGGTACTCCAGTATCTGAACTCAAAGACATCCATGTCACATATATTCATATACCTTAGCAAGTTCCGCGTTCCAAATAGCTTTCTGATTTTCTTGTTCCTCTAAAGTGAGTCCTTGCAACTCGTTCGCTGCATTGTCAGCCGATGGAGAAAGAGAACCAGCTGGGTGAAGAGAGGCATCCTCTCCTATGAAAACAGAAATGAGTATTGCGCTTTAAAAAATACCTTCTTCCTTGACTCGTCAAACTCTAATACATATACATAGACACATATACACAACAAACATACATAGGAATAAATAGAATAGAATATCTAATTTCTCGATCACGATCGTTACCATAATAGAACCTCATTAAATGAACAATAAAAAAAAAAAAGGAGATATAAATAAAAACAAAAATAAAAAAAAAAGAAAAATCCCCGCAGAAAATAAAAGCAATTTATATCGAAAAATATTTGTATACATTGAAAAATCATCATGCGATCTTTTTTCCTTTTTTCCTTTTAACATTATTTTCCTTTTTCTTTTCTTTTTCTTGTTGTTTTTGTTTCTCTCTCTCTCTCTCTCTCTCTCTCTCTCTCTCTCTCTCTCTCTCTCTCTCTCTCTCTTTTAAAATTCATTTCCCTAAGTAATAATTATGTAAATCTATATTCTCTGTAGAAGGAAAATTGAGAGACAACAAGCCCCAGTCACGTACAGTGACTGATCGAAGAAATTCAACTTGTTTGTTGCGTAAGTTCATCGTCGTCTTCGTCTTAAGATCTAACGGGCTTAGATCATTGTCGTTTTATCGATCGCATTACAATCTTCCCTGCGTAATAAGAAAACTACGCAACTATGAGATATCTATCTTTAACGAGTATAATATTATTCTCTTTAATCTTATATGTTGTTTATAGCTTCAGAATTACAAAAGAAGAAGAAAAACAAAAAAAAAAATAAAAGAAAAAAAAAACGAACAGGACAAGATTACTACTCTCGACCTCGTTGGGATAAGAATTTGATGAGAGAACAAAAAAGAAAAAGGAAAGAAAAGAAAAGAAAAAGAAGGAAAATGAGAACATCCGAGAGGAGGAAAAAGAAACAATAAAAAAAAATATTGACTAACGATGTACGTGATTGCAGGTTGTAATTAATCACTAGATTAACTAGCATGACGTCGAAGGTTGGAACGATACTTGACGAGAGGCCTATGTACATATATACTACTAACTCGAACAAAAGAAAGGAACTATGGTATGCGGTTAACAGCGTTCTTTTCCCGTTCGTAAAATTTACGAGCAATTTCTAATAGCTAATAACGTCTATATAGTATATATATGTACCCTGTATATATATTGTATATGCATATGTGTGTATATATATATATATATATATATATATAGAGTACCAAAGTTGGTACAAAACTTTCACGTGTCCGATAACACCCGATGACCTCCTTTTCAAAATTTCGACACGTGAATACTAATTAAGGCTACTAATTAGATCATAACTCATTTACGAAATTTTCTGGTTCAATATTTTAGAAGATAAATGACTTATTTTTTTTTAATGATCTTTAAAGCTATTAATTTATAATTTATTATATATATATATATATATATGTACTTAATATTTAACCCTCCTTTTTTTTTGTTTTGAATAAAGAAATATGTAACTTATGTTACAAGTTATAATAAATAAAAGAGAGAAAGTTATAACTCTTAACAACTATATATATTATAATTTGTCTATATATTATATTTAATATATAGTTTATATATATATATATATATATATATATATATTTAATAAATATTAATATTGATCTTTGAACAATTAACAATTAAGTTTATTGCAAGAAAATCAAAAAAAGGAATGAATTAAATTAGTACACGATGTCAAAATTAAATAACGTTATAGAAAATCAAAAATAAGATTAATAGTGAAGAAAGGATATTTCTTTCTTTCTTTTTTTTTTCTTTTTTTTTTTTTTTTTTTAATAAACTCGATGCACCTTTCACCAATTCTAATAACTTCTTATAATTCTGACTGTTGATGATCTTCACAAGATAAGGTTTAGAAAAATCTTGAAATATCACTCTGACCGATCTTTTCTTTCGAAATCCACGTAAACCCGATTTCCCGACTTCCTCAGGTTTAAGGAGTTCCGGTTCAATCGTGAAATTGACATCGTCCACTACGATCTCATCGATTTCTCCATTCGAATCACGCCAACAATGAACAAAGATCTCATCGGCATCATCGCATAATTCATCGATATCATCGAAACTTGGTGTTGTCGTAGAATTCGAATAATAAGCGTCTTCTTCATATTCCAAGGATTCGTAATCGTGATCATTTTCATTTGGACAATGTTCATCATTATCATCCTGTTGCTGATCAAGTTCTTTACAAATCCTCGATCCTTGCAACATAGATCTCGACGATAATAAATATTTATCCGTTGTTTCGGACATCTCAATTTTCATATCTCTCGTTCTATCTCTATTTTCTTTTTCCCTTTCGTTGTTTCTTTTTATTTCTCTCTCTCTCTCTCTTTTTTTTTTTTATTTATTTACTTATTTATTCGTAGGTTTATCATTCATAAAAAAAAAAAAAAAGAAAAACGCTCTTCCCAAAGTATTCCCGCCAATTTTCTTCGACGTTTTATCAGCGTCATCTATCGAGCATTGATTATCAACCACGAAATACGAATTACACCATTTGTTAAAATTATTTCCCACTTTCTTTCTTTTCTATATCACCCCACCATTAATTTGATCCTTCTTCCTTTTCTTATATTTAATTTTTCTTATCTTTTTTCTTTTCTCTCTCTCTCTCTCTCTCTCTCTCTCTCTCTCTCTCTCTCTCTCTCTTTTCGATTGATTTATTTATTTTTCTCTTTTAAATTGTTTCTTTCCTTTCTCCACCTTTTGAAATTTTATCCATCCAACAACAACTCAAAACACTGTTTAACGAAGAATTATATTAAATAAGAAATATCGAAGAAGATGGGAGAGAGATCGTATCTATTACGATTCGTATTATTCTCAAGTGACACTAAAGAGAAAAATAAGAAGGATAAGACGGAAGACCACGTGCACCACCAATTGAGACTCGCAAACGACGACAACTTAACAGCTGGCGCGAAAGAGATCGTTCCTTGCCGATCCTTGACGTTGGTTGGCGCCACGATCGCGATGGCCACGTATCAAGGAACTCAAAGAAAGAAATCAAATAGTAAGCCTTCGCCTTCTCCTTCTTCTTCTTCTTCTTCTTCTTCTTCTTCTTCTTCTTCTGTGTATTGGAGAACAGCTTTGGGTCTTAAACCGGACAAGGTAAAGTGGAAATGGTAAGGAAAGGAAGGAGTACATATATATGTATATATATGCTTAGAGTGAGAGAGAGAGAGAGAAAGAGAGAGAGAAATCAGGCCCAGTTCTCTGATAGGATTCTCTTCTCGCTTACAACAGTCTCCATTTTGAACGTATATACAGTAACGATATAGTACGTTCACAGAAACCTGCTTTTAAATAAGATAACTCTTCTCGGTATACTGTTACGGTTATGTATATATGAATACATATATATATATATATATGTGTGTGTGTGTGTGTGTGTGTGTGTGTATGTATAAATTTATATATAAAGGTCAGTGACCTAGGGTCAACGACAAATTCTCCCATTCGAACATTACGTTTTATAATTCTTCCAAATTTTCACTTCTTCTATCAGCAAATATTTTTTTCTCTTTTTTTTTTTTCGTATTTTATTTTTTAATTAAATCTGTTTGTCTTAAATTCACTGTGTACGTGGAATAACGTGTAAATAT
This sequence comes from Vespa crabro, assembly GCF_910589235.1. Lineage (NCBI taxonomy): Eukaryota > Metazoa > Arthropoda > Insecta > Hymenoptera > Vespidae > Vespa > Vespa crabro. The sequence goes on from NC_060973.1 coordinate 1,684,300, forward strand.
ATTTCATAGGTATATTTGGGTTTTATTAAAAATGTTTCTTTTTTTTTTCTTCTTTTTTTTTTTTTCTTTTTTCGTATGAATCGAACAATTCATAATACATATACGTTTGGTTAAAATTTTTGAAATTTTTTCCTTATCTTCTTTTCCTTTGGATAAATCCAATAATCCTAAATACATTCATTTTCTTAAATTCTTTCTTCTTTTTTTTTAATTGTTACAATTTATTTCTTTTCTCGGAATGATAAAATTAATAATTACTTAGTTTTAATATATTTTTGATACATATATATATGTATATATATAACTAACCACGGCTCGAATTGAACAATTTGAAGTTCATTGACCCGAACGAGCAATTTACAGGTAGTTATATTTCTCTTTTTGCAGTAATGGTTACCTAATCAAAAACCGTTCTAATATAAAGGAATTTTTTTTCTCTTTTTCTTTTCTTTTCTAACCAAGATGAGAAGAAAGAAAGATGTTTCTCCACTTGCGAAAACCGGTTCATTGTCTCGAGTCCGAGATTACCGTTGTACTTCTAAATACGGTCTTCTCTGGCATGTAACTACAACTTCAAGGTTACCAACATCCTGGTATAAGATGAAATTTTGATCAAGGATGAAAACGTTGGATGCGATTTGCAATTAGATTTATTTCTATAAATTCCGAGACGACACGAGAATGTTCTGTATTAAGGTTAAATAAACAAAATTAATTTTATAATTGAAATTATATCCTTTGTGTTCAATTACAACGTCGTTAAGATTTTTAATTAATTAATTAACAGTATACGTTGTTAAATAAAGAATTGTTGCTTTCACTATGATTTAAGAATTCGCGAAGCAATAATTTTATATAATCAAAATTCTTTTGTGAAATACTCAGCTAAAAAATTGCTCGCTTCGATATCGTTCTACACGATGAATCGTGTGGAACGTTTATAATAAAAAAAAAAAAAAAAAAAAAGAAAGAAAAAAAAAGAAAAAAGGGGGGGAAGAAAAAAGAGAAAAAGACATAATAAAAGGTAAAAGAAAGAAATGTGTAGTCAAGCATTATAACCTGGCCAAACTACTTTAGCATGAAAGGAAATCGATAGCTCCGCCTTTTCGTGGAACCTCCTGTGAAGGTTGGAGAACGAACACTTTGTCATATATATGTATATATATATATATATAGTAGTCTCGTTTTCAAGAAAAGTTTAAATATAATTTTCTTTCTTCCTCGATCTCCTAATTTTCTAATCAATGTTGATAAATTTTATCCATTCGACGAAAATAATAATATAAAAATATTACAGATTTTCGATTAACAAATTAATATTAAAAATAAAGTCGAGAAATTCAATTTTGTTATATACTAACTACATACATATATATATATATATATCTTATTTCTCTCTCTCTCTCCCTCTCTCTCTCTCTCTCTTTCTACTCTTTTTAGATTTTGTATATGTAATAAAAAAATAACAACGACGTACTTTCGTGCATAGTCATCGTGTATTTTTATCCCCCCCAAAAAAAAAAAAAAGAAAAAGAAAAAGAAAAAAAAACTAGCCTAAGTGCCTACTGACAGTCTTATGCTATTCGTGGCGTATTTAATTAACTACGAGATTTAAAGATGTATCCGAGTACCACTTGTCTCTTTCTTTTTTTTCCTTTTCCTTTTTTTCTTCTTATTCTTTTGAAACTCGAAAGATTCGATTTTCGCATGTAACTTAATCTAATGGGGAGGGAAAAAAATTAATTAATAAATAAATAAATAGAATTGCGAATAGGAGAAGAAAAAAAAATATCGAATTCAACGCGAAAGTGAAATTGTACGATATATAAGTGTTGTTTTTATTTCGCAAAAAAAGTCAATACAAACTAAAGCTGCGAAACTGAAACGAATAATTTGATAAGCAAAATCGAAAACTTTCTTCTGTTTCCTTCCGTTTCAACAAATATTTTCTTCTATTTATATATCCGTGTACACGGGAGCGCGTGCGCATGTTCATGTATGTGTACATTGTGCATGTATATTTAGATACGTGATAACGAAATACGATGGGGGCTCGCATATTTCCATATATTATTTCCTTTTAATTTTTCTCTTTCTTTTTTTAAACGACATCAAACAAAATATTAATCTTCCCTCTCTCGGCTCTTTTTTCATTTATTTACCACCGAGCGAAATGCATACATAATAAACTTCGCAGATCAAAATCAAAATGAAAATTGCAACGAGCGTAGTACCGAAGCGAAAATTTATTGAGACGAAAGAAGAGGAAAAAAGAAGAAGAAAAAAAAAAAAAAAAGAAAAAGAAAGAAAGAAAGAAAAATAAGTCCTGTTGAAAGATTCATAAGATATTTTTTATACGTTCGCAAAGAAAAGCAGCAAGGCGAAGAAAGTTTGTGCTCGAGTGATCCTTGATGTTTTACACTTTGATATAAAAAGAAAGAAAGAAAAAAAAAAGAAATAAAAAAGAGAGAGAGAGAGAGAGAGAGAAAAGAAAAGAAGAGGAAAGAAAAAAGTTATCTTCATTAACTTCTCGTTTCTATCGATTACTAGCAAGCTAAGTTACGTCAACTTAGCTTAAGATTACTATAGTCACTCTGACACAACGATGACTCATTTCTTAATATCGTATATTAATATTTCATTAGAAAACTAAATCCGAAGAAATTCAATTTCTAATCATACAGAAATATATTTTCTAATCACAAAGTAATATATATATATATATATTTTTTTTTTGTTTTTTTTTCTTTCATTTCTACTACTACTACTACTTCTACTAGTACTACTACTATATATGTATATGTATATATTGTTATCATAAATTAGTTTTATCGACGATGATATGAAAAAGAAAAAAAAAAAAAAAATATATATATATATATATATATACATATAGAATGAGTCAAATCATATAATACATATCGTATTATTCCAATTGAAATTAATTTAAATGAATAATTATTTACGACATTAATAATTATTGATTCGCTCCTTAAATTAAATATTTATATTCGTTCGATCATTTCGAATGTACTCGGGAAACATGCAATGGCATTAATAACGATAAGTATTAATCGGAACGTGATCAATCGATGACTGAAAACACGAATCAAGTACTTATACGTGATCACAAACACTTCAATATGATCGACGAGATTCTACAAGAACATGAGTTTGACGTAAATCATAATTTTTTTTTTCCTTTCTTATTTTTTCTTTTTTTTTTTTTTCTTTTTTCTTTTTTTCCCCTCTCTTTTTCTTGATATAAACAGCTCTTTAAGAATATTCATTGGAATATTCACTTGTAAAGATCTATCCTGTTCGTCGAAAATCATTTTTCACAATTGATTTTCGATTAACATATATGATGTACGAAATATAAATTAATCGAAAGTCAAATATATCAAATTGACAACAACGGAAGTTAAGGTGTATAAAGTGTCACTTTATTTTACGGGTAGCCATTTGTAAGATAAAATAAAATAAAAAAAAAAAAAAAAAAAGAAAAAATTAACGCGCATAAATAACGATGAATTTTATTTTAAATTCTGATTTTTCAAAAAGGTCTCTATAGATCTAAAAGTGATTCATATCCTGTTAATAAAAAATATATAAACGAGTTAAAATTAATAACCAGTCCTCCTCTTCATGTTTTCGTTTTATATATCTTACTAACCACATTGATCGAGAGGGATCTCTCGTGATTACTGGTTCACCTTCAATAAAGTAGAAAATATCATCTCGATCGAGGACCACCCACAACAAAGATCCTCTTTCCTTTTACACGTATATACACAATCTGTTATATTTTATAATTAATTCTTAACATTATTACTATTAATCCTTAATTTCCAATATACATATATATATACATATATATATGTATATGTATTGTATATACGTTATTTATAAAATATTAATTATAAAATAATTTATTATTATAATAATATTAAATGAAAAAATTATTATTGCAAAAAGAAAATAAATTAAAAACAACGAATATCTATATTTTTTCTCTTAGAGTCAAATTAATATATCAATAAATTAAGAAATAAAAGAAATGCTATTACTAGTAGTAATGATTAATTCTTTACGCGTTTCCTATGTGAAACGAATACAATATAAACGTAACGCGCAATTCACACGTACGAAACGATGTTTATGAAATTGATATGTAATTATAAGTCATTTGAATTATTAAAGAACAATATTCGCCTGTCTAATGACATACATAATTTAAAAGAATTTTTGAATTACGTATGAGAAATTGTTTTCTTAAAAATAAACAACCTGTTATTCTTAAATAAACAATACGTGTACTTATATCATTATGTTCGTCATATATATATATATATATATATATATATATATATATATATATATATATATATATATATAGCTACTAATTAAAAAAGAATACAATTATCCATTAATATACATATATATGCCTTTCGTTTCGAAATAGTAATATTGAACATGACCTTTGCTTATCAATGTAGCAATCCTTATCTCTACCAGCTATGTATTATACTTATTATGAATAATATACACGCGCACACATATACGCATGCATAATACAAAGTCAAATATATTCTTTCAACAACTTCAACTTGTTTTTCTCCCAAACTTCTTTTTTATGTCTACCTTTCTTTTTCTTTTCTTTTTCTGTTCCCTTTTTTTTTTTTTTTTGTAAATATATGATACACAATGTTTATGATTATTTTCTATACGTTATCCACTGTAATATAAAGTGCATATTTGATTTCAAAGCTTTGAGTGTAGTAATATTAACGAAGCTGATATTTTATAATACTATATAACACGAATAATCCGAAGGTAGTTGGGTTAGGTCAGTACACGTATTTATTTCCTGCACGCACATATACTCTATAATAAGAGGGAGGGGGAGGGGAGGGGCAGAAAGAAAATGCAATAAAAAAAAAGGAGAAAAAAAGAAAAAGGAAAAAATTTACTTGTAAAGAATGCATGGTGCATGTTCTTGTAAAAAAAAAAAAAAAAAAAAAAAAAAAAAAAAAAAACTATGTGATAATACGATCTTATACTTCGTTACAACTACATGCACGTAACTTAAACTATATTTGTGTGGATAATAATTATAACGAAAGAAAAAAAAAAAAAAAAGAAAAATTAAAAGATAAAAAAGAAAAGATCATTCGGAACACATGGCTTCTATTGGATAGATAAGATACATATTGTACGTCTCATTATTATTATAGATAAATAAAATGAATATATATATATATATATATATATATATATATATATATATATATATATATATAATTAAAAGAAGAAAATATCGCGAATTATTTAAAATTAACAAACTACCTCTCCAATGGCTTCTTCATTCTCATTAACTAAGTAGTCAATCGAGTTGCTAAGAAACGAAATTCTTTGCTAATTACGTTAATTCAATTACTATGCCTGGCTAAAACGAGAATAAACGTGAGCCGGCTTTTCCGTTTGATGAGATACACGAAAGAGAAATAGATAGAGAGAAATAAATAGAAATAGAGATAAAGATAGATATAAAGATAGAGATAGATTTTCCTCGAATATAAATTAACCAATTTGAACAGTTGTAATCAGTTCAATACCCCGAACGTTCTAACCTAAAAATCGATATTAATTATCTTCTTATTATACATACATGCATACATACGTACACACATATATTATGTATAAATACATCCTCACACAAAGCATATATATTTATTAAGATTAATAAATTTCATTAATTAATAAAAAAAAAAAAAAAAAAAAAGAAAAGAAAATAACCATTAAATCATCTACCTCAAACGTTACATGAAAGGCGTAGTAATACATTCTGAAAAACATATGTGCGTCGGTAGGATAGCAGCTGTGATTACGTTCACGTAAAAATGCGCTTAGGTTAGAACTACTTCCTTTCTCCCTCTCCTACTCCCTCTCTAGTACATCTGTCTCTACCCTCTCTCTCTCTCTCTCTCTCTCTCTCTCTCTCTCTCTCTCTCTCTCTCTCTCTCTCTCTCTCTTCCTATTTCTCTTCGTCACGCCAACATGGAACGCATTTCGTCGACCATACGTAATAGGCATAAATCGTAAAAACATCGTCAATTATTATAATTCGATAAAACTATATCAATATAAAAGCAATATAAAAGAGAAAGATAGATATATGTGTATACATATATATATATATATTGCTTATAATTAATTCGATATTCCGTATCTATCAATCTATCTATCTCTTTCTCTCTCACCTGTTGGTACGTTGCTCATCTTGTTGTCGTTGAAACGAAGTAGTTCTGGTTACTAAAGAAGATCTCGTCCGCTTAATAAGACACTTCTCGTATTTATCTCGATGTTCTATCTTTTTCTTTATATTCGTAATAATACACTGGGAATGATATCGTTTAAAATGAGATAAAGGCACGTCGAAAATGTTCTTGAAAAGAAATACGCGAGATCAGAAGACGTGTTCTCCGTCACCGGGTCGAGATCGATCCTTTCTGAGTGCCGTGCGTCGAATGTCGTGACAGCCATATTGGAGCTGACATCGTTGTTCTTAGCGCCGTCTAGCGGACGCTTATTGAACTATCGTATCGATAAGAAAGGAAATTTGTAGTTTGTAGTCGATGTTATCGATCGATCGATGTAATTATTTATTATTTCTTATTCGAAATCATTGAACATTTTTATTATACATACATGATATATATATATGTATGTATAAATTAAATTAAATATGTATGTATGTAATATGTATGTATGTAAATATGTAAATATGTACATATATTATACGGGTAAACGAGAGATTTACTCCTAGTTCTTTCTTAATAACGTTTATTTTTCATTTTCTATTTATCTATGTACAGTTATATACTGGCTCGTCTATACATATATATATATATACATATATATTATATTAATATATATTACATACGCATATATTATAAATATATATATATATAATATATATAATATATAATATATATGTATATATAAATATATGCATATATATGCAACTGAGAAACATGATAATTAATATCCTCTAAAAATTTGCGAACTCGTTATAGAAATGTTTCTATACAATGCAACGATCCGTTCAATATACATATACAAAGATTAATTTTTCTTTTTCTTTCTTTTCCTTTTTTTTTTCTTTTTTTTCTTTTTTTTTCTTTTTTTTCTTTTTTTTTTTTTTTTTTTTTTTTTTTTCTTACAGGATCAATATTATATCTCTCCTGATTCCGGCAATTGCCACGAATGATTTTTTATTTATTTATTTTTTTTTTATTTTTTATTTATTTATTTCTTTTTTCATTGGATTATTCTATATTACGTCGTTTCGAAGCGTAAAAATTGTTGGTATTGCACAGAGATCAATTCCTACGTGGATTCAGCGTACACACACGCTATTGTTATTTAACATGTCATTTTCTATGCGTTCTTATCAATACAAATTTTGTGTGTGTTTGTGTATCCATATAACCATGTATGTATGTATGTATATATATATATATATATATATATATATATATATATATATATTTGTTAAAAATTAATGATGGTGTGCATTTATCTGCACGTTATCTTGGATTACATTTCATCATCGATCGATAAATTTTAATCAAGATCTTGTATTGAATGATTCCACGATAGAACCTTGATTTTTATCTGCGTTTTATTGCTTTTTTATGCTCTTTTTTTTTTTTCTTTTTTTTTCTGAATTTAATACTCTCTTTTCCTTCTTTATTCTTTTCTTATTCTTTGAATACAACATCTTGTCAGTTAATTTATTCCGTTAGATTTTTACATGCTAATTAATTAACATGTATCTAAAATTTTCAAAGAGCTTTATACAACCGAAAGAATATATTATTATTTTCTAGCAATGAAATATCGATGTTTCTGGATTGTTGACAATTTCGACACAATCGAGGCTCTATCATAAAGAATCTTACATATAATGTACTTCGATTTCCTTCGTAAGATTTGTATTTATCTTTTATTATTATTATTATTATTCTTCTTCTTATTATTATTATTATAATTATTGTTATTATTATTATTATTATTATTATTATTATTATTATTATTATTATTATTAATTATCGACATCTCGAATCTCGATAGAGAACGCTTGATTTCTAAGAAGCGTATCTAGATAGTCAGAGACTGTCTTAAAAGATTCGGAGAAAATAGCGCTTCTGCTTGCAATATTACGACAAATAAATCAAAAAAGCCTTTAGCAATGTTGTTGTTCAATAATCATTCTTGTAATTTTGTACTTTGTGTATATATTATATCAATTTATATATACATCCATATATACGACTATATATGTATGTATGTATGTATGTATGTATGTATGTATGTATGTATGTTGCGTGTATGTACGTGTGTGTGTATGTGTGTCTATGTCCATTGTTAATTTCTTACAAATGTTTGTTACAATGGTTAAAGGAACAAGAAAGAGAAAGAGAAAAAGAAAAAGAAACGTGAAATCATAAAAATCATAGCAATTTAATGAAATTCTTTTCGATCGTTCGTAATAAAATTCATAGCGTTTTTATTTTCTTTTCCTGGTATTTTTTTTTCTTTTTTTTCTTTTTTTTTTTTTAGTCTTTTTTTCTTTCGTTCTTTTTCGTTTTCTGTTTTTTCTTTGTTTTCCATTTTTGTTTCTTCTTTATTCTCTAAACGATAATTTCTAATACAATTACACGACATTCGTGAAGATACTAACGCAAAGCTAGGAGCCAGAGTTGATAAGCTAAGCTGACGGATTTAGAAGCTCTTTAAGTCCGTATACATTCTTCTTTAATTCTAATTCTAATCAATTCGAATCGGCGTGGGAGACAATTGCATTGGCACAATGTAGTATCTGATACGTAATCGAAAAATTTCAAATTTTTTTCCGATTATTTCGTAACGCTTTGAAATATGATGCATTGTGTATTTGTGAAAACGATCGATAAATAAATTAATAAATAAAAAAAAAAAAAATATAAAAGAATTATTATATTTTAAGAAGTTCGACTTAACGAATGTAATTTCATTTTGAAAAATAAAATATAACAAAGTTAAAATAATCACGAATAATGATCATGCATTTAATTTAGAAAATACGTTCTAATAATTTATTTTATTCCGACGTAATTAATCATTCGGATTTAATCTCGACGCAATAGCAATAGCATTGTTTTGTTTCTTTGTTTCGTTTCGTTTATAATTGTTTGCTCTCTTTTTGATTTATTAGTGTTGATTAATTTATTTGAAAAAAAAAATAAAATAAAATAAAATAAAATAAAAAAAAAATAAAAAAAAAAGAATTGATAAGTACAAAATGTTATGATACAAACGTTTTATATGTATGCATGTATGTACATAGTAGAATTGCAAGAAGCTACCAATTAATTAATTCTTTATCTTTTCTTTGTTTTATAAAAATAGTGTCACAGAGACGCTACGATTTGTTTTTCCTCATAATAATTTTCTCGATTAGTAAAAATGAACGCAGAAGAGGTGCCTGCTTGAGCGTGCTCGAAAAAACTTCTCACGACAAGTAAATTCTTTGGATTGTTTTGTTTGTTTGTTTGTTTGTTTATTTATTTATTTGTTTGTTCGTTCGTTCGTTCGTTTGTTTGTTTGTTCCTATCTTCTTTTTTTTTTTTTTTAATCTTTTTAATCTCTCGCACGGAAGATCGATTGTAAGGAAGAACAATTTTTTTTTTATGTTAATATAAAAAAGTTCTTCTTGAGGATAGTCTTATTCGCCATTTGTTAACATATACATATATTGTATGTATATATATACATCGAGATGCGTGCGTGCTCGCGTATGCATTTGTGTGATCAAGTATAATACGGTGTATATCTGTATTTTTTCGTTTTTTCATCATTTCTTTCCTTTTTTATCTTCTCTAGCTTGCATTTTGTTGTTTGAAAAAAAAAATTGATTAAAGATGGAAATATATATATATATATATATATATATATATATATATATATATATATATAGAAAGAGAGAGAGAAAGAGAGAGAGAGAGAGAGAGAAATGTAAAGAAATTTCTTTACTTCTTGATAGTTGAAAACTTTACACACACATACACGTAAATCTTGTCTATATTCTTATCGTTTAATTATTCCTTTTTAGGATCTCTATGTCAGAAAGTGATAAAACGGCTTCGTTCTCAATGAATGGAAAGCTAACGAGTTTGACATGCTGTTAACGACCACCATAACTAATTAATTAGTAGAGAGTTAGTCAAATAAAGGGAGCTCCTGTTGATTCAATGGTGCAGTTAGATAGAAAGAGAGAGACAGATAGAGATGGGCAGAGAGGAAGAAAGAGAGAGAGAGAGAGAGAGAGAGAGAGAGAGAAAGAGATTGAAATAGAAAGATACAAGTGTGTAATGTATCACACAGTGTTTCTCTTTTTACACCGTTTGCTTTCTAATCTTTCGACTAATTCGTTTTTGTCAGACATATTTCTTCTTTACAATACATACACATACATATTTATTATCTATATATATATATATATATACGTATGACCTGCATACGATTTCTCTCTTTCTCTTTTATGTTTTTACGTTTTCATGTTTTTTCCTTCCTTTTTTTTTTTTTCTTTTTTCTTTCTTCTTTTTCATTTCACTCTACGAGGCGTAAGCTCGCGTTCTAATTATACACAAGATCGAATAATTGCAGTTTAGCACGAAGATTTCATTTTTAGATTTTGATTATAATCATTGGAAACGTTGAAGACGTTTTTCCTTCATATTAAATTAGACTATCTACTGTATATATATATATATACATATATATATATATACACTGTGTAAGCAGACATAATTTGTATAGATCGAAAAATTTCATTGAGCTTTTATAGTTTTAATCTTTTCTTTTCTCTTTTTCTCTTTTTGTTTCTATCTTTTTCTTTTCGAGTTGTTCATCTCTCATTGAGATTTGTTTCGATCGTGAGATTGTCAGTATCGGAATAGTAAACAAGAGAAAAAAAAAGGAGGAAAAGATAATGAAAACTAATGGAGAAAAAATTTTTTTTTTTCTTAAATAAATTGCTCTCTCACGACAACCTTATATAACTCTTTGAAATATTCTAATATATTTTTGTTTCTTTTCTAGAGAATTTTTTATCTAACCACACGTACATACACGTACCAGCCGTTTTCTTCTTTCTCTTTCCTTCTTTCTTTAATTTTTTTTTCTTTTACTTTTTTTTCTCTCTTTTTTTTTTTTTTTTTTTTTTTTTTAGATTTGACCGATTGACCTCCAACAACACAAATCTTTTTTATTCATATGTCAGACAATATCAACGTCGATCAAATTTCTTTTCTGAGAAAAGAAACAACAACAAAATCTTCACACAATAGCTAACGCATCAAACGTAATACGCTCTTTTGGCTTTTGCGTACATGGACTAGTTTTTTTTGTTAATTTTGCTTTAATTTGTTTTCGTCAAAATCATTTTTCTAATATTCATTAGAATATATCTTCGATGTCGGTGTAATTACGATCCCAATAGCCACCTTTGTACAGCCAATCGTCTTGGCCCGTGTATGGATTAATTGTCCATCTAAACCATCTGTAAAAAAAAAAAAAACAAGAAAAGAAAGAAAATGAAAAAGAGGGAGAAAAAAAGAAATAACACAAATTAACAACTAACATCGACGATAAATTTCAATTGAAACATTATAATAATAATAATAATAATAATAATAATAATAATAATAATAAAATTTGTTTAGAGTACTTGGGCGTCCATTCTTGTCCTTTCTTTTGTTTCCTCATCTTTCTAGAATCACGTTGCTTCTCCTCGAGTCTTGCCTTTTCAGTAGCCGCACCATCTTGATCGCCATGTTCTAATTTTCTTATATCCGGTCTTAATCTTGAATCGGTCGGACATAAATCCTTTCTCATTGTTGGTTCTATCTCATTCAGGGACATTGCGAATGTAGTGAATTGAAAGTACTACAAATTTTGATAATGAATATTAATACTTCTTTTTTCTTCTTTATACCTCGACTTATTATATAGTATTACTTATGATAATACTAGTATTAGAAAAAAAAAAAAAAAAGATATTTACGTTAGAACTATTCGGTGGTCTCGGTGAAACTTCCCAAAGTGTTGTCGAGCTTGGTATTTCGTCGATCATTGGTGTATCCTCACCGTCTATACTCGTTGATGATTCATCGATCGCATCCTAATTAAAAACAAAATGTATTATCATCATTGATATTAAATAACGTGCACGTAACATCGAATATATTTTCAATGATATCTAAGATTAAAATAAATCCATCTTTATTTATTCAACAAATGTTAAAAGAGAAAAAAAATTGTCTTCTTTTATTTTTTTTTTTTTTTTTTTTTTTTCATACGATTAACAGTTACCTGATGAGATGGTTTGAAAGCTCCAACCTTGAGGCTGTGAAGTTTGGCAAGTACTTTTTTGTGACCTGGACTACCTTGCGGACTCTTGGCGTCCCTTTTCAATTTTTCAAGGGCATCCTCGTACAAGGATGGATCACAGGAACGTAATCTTTCAGTCCATTTTCCATATAAATATAGCAATTTTCTTTTTCTAAAAATAAAATGTTTTATATAGTTTTTTGAATTTAATTTTGCTTTTCTTTCTTTTTTCTTTTCTTTTTTTTTTTCCTTAAATCTTACTCTTGATCCATTATAAAGCCTTCGACTCGGTGAAGATCTTTGCCATTCCAGCTTCCACTTTTGAAAGTTAACACGGCTTTCAAATTTGAACCTCCACATTGTTTAATCTCAAGGGCACCCAATTGTTCCATCCAAAGTTGTCCAACCAATACGTTATGAAGAATACAATTAACGTTCTGCCAAGTATACGCCTCTTTCCATCTAATATAATCGATAAAACAAATAAATAATATCGATCGTGTTTTTAAGTAAAATTAAGGGCAAACCATTTTATTATTGAAATCGAATAAGCGATATATATATATATATATATATATATATATATATATATATATATATAGTATATATTATATAAAACTTACTTGAGTAATTCGACCGTGACGATACCCTTTGGATGTACTTCTATCGATTTACCCCAGAACTTTAATTTAGGATGTATGCTACCGTGAAAAACAAAATCCTCGCTATCAGCGTGAAACGCTGATACTGGTGGATGATGAGAGACTTGTTCACATACTATTCTAAAAGAAATAAGAAGAAGAAAAAAAAAAGGAAGACAAAATAATAGAAAAATATTATTATGTGAAAGATTAGCTCGTCAATTTATTAACATACTCGATTGAATTTTAATCGTTACTTTATTACCTAAAATCTTCACGGGTTAATTCGTAGGTCTCGCCAAGCAACGGATTGAATGGTTTACCAAGACGTTCCCAATTCGAAGCCAATGCGCTTACGGCAAAAGCGGCGACGTACTTCGTAATAAATACGAATGGAAATATTTTATAAATTATGTGTTCGTCGTTTTGTAAAAAAAAAAAAAAAGAAAAATAATATATAAATATTTATTAACTTACTTTTAATCTGCCGACAGGTGTCTGCTCGGCGGAAGCTTGTTTCAACAATTTTGCATATTCCATATATTCCGCGACTCGTTGCAGAAAGGAAAGTGGCTCGTTGAATATAACAGGCATTGTGATTTTGCTAAGGTCCTTGCCCAGTGACAATACCGAGCAGAGATTTACCTCTGAGTGACCCGGAACCGGTAATGATGTTCTTCAAATAAACGAATTATATTACTTATTCTATAATAATATATATATATATATATATATATATCATATTCAAACGAATATAAAAAAAAAAAAAACATATATATGTTACATCGTATTCATTCTAAACATATAAATACATATATGAACATGAACACATAGTTTCATACGTGAATACGTAATAATATCTAATACGATCGATTACTCCTATGCATGTTATTTTGGCAACGTAATCGTCCAAAAGGCTTGCCTCGAATCGATAAATGAAGTTTGTAGTCTCTCGAGAAAGAAAAGGCCAATGCAAAAGCATGATCTAACTATAGGTATATATATATATATATATATATATATATATATACTACACATATGTAGTATATATGTATATGTATATTCATATACACGTATATGGATTATCAGCAAAGTGTTCCTCTTTGAATTTGATCAGAAAACGAGCAGCGTTTTCGATATTCAAGTACGATAACTTTATTGTCATATGTAACTATAGTGTAGATACTATATTTATTAAAAGACAGCTGAAGTTTGTGTCGGTGACCTCGTTAGTTCGTATTCCCTACTTTACGTTACGATATTTGAGTAGGTCATTCATCCGCTTTGACGATCGTATAAATCTTGTCAAAGGATATAAGTTTATGACTTCCTAAGAATATATCTATATATATATATATATATACATTTATAAATCGAATTATAATCGAATATCTCGTTTGATCGAGTAATTTTTTTTTTTTGTTACTCTCTTCTCACTTTTAATTAATATATCTTTATTAATTTCACAATGATCTAATCCAATAAATCGACGATATATAAATGGATGTTTACTCAAGATGAGATAAATCATTTATTCTGATGTATGTATATGTAATTAAATATCATCAACGGAAATTGCATCACGTTATCTCTAAAACAAGAACAACAAGAGAGAGATAGTCCAATCAGAGTAACCCCATTCATTTGTTCTCTCCACCCCATTCGTTTAACCCCGATCGATAATCGAGTTCTGTGAATGAGAATCCGTGATCTTTCGAAAGATTGATCACATCCAAAAAAAAAAAAAAAAAGGAAAGAAAAAAGAAAAGAGAAAAGTAAAAATCAACGCTTCGCTCTCTCTTATTTAATTATGCGAAAAAAAAATCCGAGATAAAACGATTGGCGATTAAAGGGAAATTTAAATGGAGAGAGGAAAAAAAGAAGAAAGAAAGGAAGAAAAAAAGAAGGAAGAATTTTGAGGAATTTTGTCGTTTGAAAAAACGGAAGAAAAAGGGAAAACAAAAAAAGAAAAAAAAGAAAAAAAAAAGAAAGAAAAGGGGAGACGAAAAAACAAGGATAGGAACAAAAGGTGAGAAAGAGACGACAGAACGGAAGAGAAGAGAACAATACAAAACGAAAGAAAACAAACAAAAACAAAACAAAAGACAAACCTGTATCGACCCGATATCCTTTCGCTGGCCATTGTACGAGCCTGTCGTCGTTATTGAGCTACCGCCTCCACCTCCACCTCCACCTCCACCACCTCCACCACCTCCGCCGCCTCTCGTGTTCCGTTCAATTCGTAAAAATAGGTTCGATTTTCGTCTTTGGAAGAAATAAGGAAGAAAGATGAAATCGAAGCTGATGGAACGTGATTATAAGATCCAGTAAGAGTGGCAGCGTCGCGAGCACTCTGGCGTCTCGACGACGATGTCGCGACGTCCAACGACATCCGGCGTCGCGGCGTTACATATGTATATATACATACGTATATGTATATATATATATAGTTACATAGACAGAGAAGAGAGACAGACAGACAGAAAAAGAGTTAGAGAAAGAGAGATAGAGAGAGATAGAGAGAGATAGAGAGAGAGATAGATAGATAGATAGATAGAGAGAGAGAGAGAGAGAGAGGAAGAAAGAAAAAAATGAAAAAAGGGGAGAAGGAAAAAAAGGAATATCTTAAAAATATAAAAATAAATAAACCCACATAAAGATTTATATCGTTACTTTTTGAGGCCACCGACCAGAAGATAAAGATAGATAAATAGATAGATAGATAGATAGATAGATAGATAGAAAGAGAGAGAGAGAGAAAGAGAGAGAGAGAGAGAGAGATTTCACCAAAACTTTAAATAGTTTATATGCGTGGTCTGTTTGTGTGTGTGTGTGTGATGTCCAAAATGACATAAGGAAATAAAATTGAAATGTATCCTATAAATTAACGTTATGAATCGAGAGATTCGATTATCACCGTGTCATTTTGATATTGTCTCATTGGATGATAAAATTGTTTGTTTCGATTTCTCTTTCTTTTTTTTTCTGTTTCTTTTTTTTACGATTTTCTTTTCTTTTCTTTTCTTTTAGTTTCTTTTTCTTTTGGTTTGTCTGTTTTATGTCTTTTTTTCTTTTCACTCGCGAATGATTAGAAATGTCAGAGTAACATGTTCGTCACTTTGTTAGCACGTTGACGAAGTCACCGCGATCAGCTGGACGCTCCGAGACTAGGAATGCACACGTTTTAACCCTCGGGCGTGACGCCGAGCTCTCTCTCTCTCTCTCTCTCTCTCTCTCTCTCTCCCTCTTTCTCTATCTCTCTATCTCTATCTTACTTCTACATTTCTGTACAACCTATCTCCTTTCCATCCTCTCTGCCTCTACCCCTTTCCCCCGACCCTTATGTCAGCACGCATTCGCTACCTTCGCGCGAGCGCGACAGAAAATATCAATAGATTCGAGCATGGTTGCTGTGAGCTTCCTTCTCTCTCTCTCTCTCACTCTGTTGCTCTCTCGCTTTCTATATCATTATATTAACAAACTAACCCTTCGTGTTCCCTTCGATCCTCTCTCTCATTGGTTATCATCGGTGTTCACGCATGCGTCCTTCTAATAATTGCAAAGAATTTGAATTTAAAATGTCGAATCGAATTTTAATTCTCTTTTCTCATTTCGATTGAATATTGAGCCGTTCTTTTCTTTTCTTTTTTTTTTTTTTTTTTTTTGATTATTTCTCGTATCTTTTCGATTCGTTAGAAAGTGATGATATTAATTATAGATATTGGATTATTACGTACACGATACTTCTTTTTATTTTCTTTTTGCCTTTTAACAAAAAAAGGAAATTTATCATTCAACTTAATCGCCCCTTTTTACATTTCAACGATATAATACAATTTAATCGTTTGATTTAATTGTCCTTTGTATTCTTGTACGAAATAATGCAATTATAAGAATAACAATTATTACAATTGAATTATTATAATCGATACGTTATACTCAATTGACGTTCTGTGCACGTAAATAATTTCGTTTAATTTCATTTTCATTCTCTACGAATTTCTTTTTATTTATTTGATATCGTTAAAGGATACGAGGGTGTCGATATAAATTCATTCGATTCTCACGAAATAAATTATCAAATATTAATAAGAATTCAAAGAAATCAATTATGAATTTAATAAAGACCAAATTAAATTATTTCTAATCGTATTTCAAGTTTTTTTATAAGGCGTAATCGAATGTTAATCGAATGTTTTATCTTGATAAAGTAATTTCGCGCGATATTTATTGGATTAAAGTAATTTCGCGTTCGTTATAAGTAACAATTTTTTTATCAATTAAATTTCTTTTTCGTTTCATATATAAGAAATATATATATATATATATATATATATATATATATATTTACGTAAATGTAATTGAAACGATTAAACTTGATATATAAACGCGTTAAATAAACTTTTAAATATCCTCGAAACATTTTCTCCGCCACTTTCTCCGTATAAATGCTTTCGTGTCTTGAATCCATTCTCTTGAAACAATCGTCGTGCGCGATAAAGGCATAATTACTGTTTCGATAAAGTACACCACGCGTACGTTAATTAAATTCGTTCATTCTGTGCTCTTCACTTTTCACGACCGTCGGTAACTTTCATTTGATGATCATTTATATAATGCTTTCCATCGTTAATTAACTTTTATAACTATGTCATAGTTTCTTCTACATAGTTTGAATTTTCAAGTACATACGTATGTGTGCGTATTTGTATTTATATATTTCCGTGTACGTGTGCGTATATGTGCGTGTATGAAAATTGTGTCGATTGAAATCGAATAATTCATAAATTAATAATAACGCTAATTGAATTCTTAATAGCTTTCTCGAGACAACGGGAACTTTGAGTTTATTCTCTTGGAAATCATGTTATAATATTATATTGTTTTCTTTATTTTAATTGCAATATTATATTTTGAATGATCTTAAAAAAAAAGAAAAAGAAAACAAGAGAAAATATAAATTGTAAAAGGAATATATTTTATCTAAAGGTAAATGAAATTTTCATCGTGCCAAATCGTCATCTAACGATTCGAATCTATTCCGTTCGTTTACGACGATTATTATTCGTTCAAATATCATTCTAATCGTCGTCAACGTAACGTAATATCTCGTGATCAAGTAGAAATAAGAATAAACCAAATATCTATCTCACTATTGGTTCACCTAGAAACCAAATCGATATTCGTACGAGGCACAGGGGCTCACTTCGTAACAGATCTGCCAACTTTCATCGAAGTCGTCAGTCTTGCTTGACACGCGTCGTGATTTCCGAATAATTTGGAGAACGATATCGAAATTTCTTTTTTGACATTTTTCGTTTTTTTCCTCTTCCTTTCTTTTTTTTTTCATTTTTTCTCGCCGTTCAAAATTTTCCATGGAAGATCATATTTTTATACGATATAATTAACTCTCTCTCTCTCTCTTTCTCCCTCTCTCTTTTTTTCTTTCTCCTGTTCTTTTCATTCTCGAGAAACCGAGAGTGAGAAGGGGGGAAAAAAAAAACAAAGAAAGAAAAATAGATAGATAAATAGATAAATAGATAAATAGATAAATAAATAAAAATGAATAAAGAAGTTGATACGAGGAACGATTTGTTCCATATGAAAAGTGGTGATAATATTTTGAGCTACACCGACGACGAATATTTCAGAAAATCTCATATAGAACGAGAGAGCAAGCAACATTTCAAGAGATATCGCACAAAACATATGAAGCTGTTTCCCGAACTCTATAGAAGCGACGTAACGATTCATCCCAGTTACACGAAGCTCAAAAATTTACCTTAGTAAGATTGAAATTATAAATTATAAAAGTACAAAAAAAAGAAAAAAAACAAACAAAAATTGAAAAATTAAAAATGATTATCTATCACGAAAAAATGATTCAAATTCATTCAATCTTTATGCACATTTATCTTGATCGATTTAAAACGATAATACATAGAAAAATATTTTTATTATTTTATATAACATAAAAAAAAAATATTTAATTATTGTTAATTACACGTTTAATTATTTATTTATTTATTTATTTTTTTTTTTTTTTTTTTTTTTTCTTTACAAAAGTCAAGTCGTCTGTCATCAACGTTTGCAAAGTATCAAGAGACAAATATCACGTCAACTAAATCGTGAGATTATGAATTTTGCAATGATACAAATGTTTGCCCTGGATAGTATAAGGATCGATCGAATTTTTAGCGTTGGAATGTCACCAAGGATCACGATCGTCCCAGATTTCGCGACGGAGAAGGAACGCCGACGTATCGAAGAGATATTACGTTATTCATAAGTAAATGATTAATAATTGTACGTGCGTGTATATATCTACGTAATTCGTATTATCAAATCTTACGTATCTATTGTTATGAATCACGTGGACGCACATACAAAGCAAAAATAAATGACCTTTATATACCAGCAATCGATTACTTGTCATTCAAATACAATTATATTCATCGTTAACCGTACTCTACTTTCGTCCTTGAAAATACGCTTCTGCCTACATAATTTTCTTTCCTCTCAGCTAGTTCTTTATATTACACATGTCTTTTTTTTTTGCAACATTCGTTCCTCCAACATAATACAATTTTATTAAATTAATTTTTATTTATACCCTCTATATATACATAACACATTGTCATTTTCAGTCGACTGTAGAAATCGCTTTTTCGATTATTTTAATAAACGAAGAAAGATTTATACAGTGTGAAAATAAAAAAAAAAAAAAAAAAAGAAAGACGTAATATCGTTGACACTTATACTATTATCTTCGAATCGATGATTGAAAATCATTTTAAAGATATCAAGAACATTAAGGATGTACCGTAAGTCCTATCAAAGTGGATTTTTATCAATCTTGTTTAGCTGTGGATCAGCCCCTTTGGAATCATGGGGCATGCACGTGAGTTTTTTTCTTTTTTTTTTTTTTTAATTATTATAGTATACAAGAGATACGACGGATTTATATATGCTCCCTATAAATGATACCGAACAATCATGTTAAAGTACGATACTGTTAGGTAAAGAACGGATATATAAGACGGGTCATCGACGAAGAGGTAAAATCATTAGCGTTGGAATTAGCTGGAACTAATGTGGCAACAACCTACATTTTTTGTCCAGCAGAGAAGAAAAAGGTTCTTGGAATTTCATTACCTTTTTTAATAATGATTATTAAGAATATGAAGAGATATTTCACCTTCGAGATAACCGTAAGTACATACTAATATTTAAAATTGATTTTGTATCTTATATGTATATCTATCTATGAGCGCGGGTGCACACGCGCGCACACACACACACATACACAACATATAAGCCGTTGATTTTGAAAAGTGGAGCAAATCTATTTTTTTTTATCTTCATAAATAAAAACAAATTTTATGTTAATTAATAATAATTAGATTTAATTATTTTTTTTCACAAAGTGAACTTACCCCACTATCAAAATAAACAACTTATATATACACATATTGTATATATTAATGTAATGTACAAATGTATATTTATAATCTAGATACAATATATATAAATATATACACACATTATAAAAAATAACAAATATATAAATTACTTCTTTTTAGATTCTTGATGACAAGAACATGCATAGAAGATTTCGTGTAAGCAATTTTCAAAGTACTACAAGGGTCCGTCCATTTTGTACGACCATGCCAATTGGTTTATCCGGGGGATGGAATCAAATACAATTTAATTTAGCTGATTTTACACGGCGTGCTTACGGCAGTAATTACGTCGAAACGATGAGGATGCAAATACACGCAAATTGTAGAATTCGACGAATATATTTTGCGTCTAGGTAGTTATTTGTCATTATTTTAATAAGATCATTAATTTCATACGAATATAATTTGTTTAATTATTATGTACGATATCATTTCTAAATTGTTTTTGTTTTCACTTATTTCTTTCATTCGTAGATTGTACAGTGACGAGGAATTACCAGCTGAATATAAATTGTTTTTACCTATACATCGAAAGAAATGTGTCAGAGAGAAAGTTGACGTTACAAAAATTAGTAAACACGAGAAACCAGAGATCGAAGAACCACCAGTATTATATAAAACTCCGTCCGAACAAATTATTAAAGAAGAAATCAAAAAAGATGTTGAAGCTGAAATTCCACCGGAAGTTCCATTACCACCAGAAGAAGTCCATATTCCTGAAACCGAAGTACCGATCGAAGATGAAATGGAAGAGGATGAATATGAGATAGAACATGAATATGGAATCGATGATAGACATTTATTTGAAGAGGAAGACACTGCAATAGCAGCTATCGGGACAGCTGTCGAGGCAATTACCGAGGAACATGAAGAAGAGGATGATTTTATCTTAAATGAAATGGCCATGGAAGATGAGGGCTAACCGGAAGAATATGTTTCTGAATGATCAAGATCTTATAACGAAGCTTTTGAATGCTTTCTCATTATATTTTATCCATTATCTTAATCTAATATCACAAATTTAGTAACAAAATAGATTAAATTAATTGATAAAATTATTGATTTCAAAGCACATAATAATCGTAATATAACAAATTTTATTGCTATTATTAAAAATGCACTATATGATCGACGTTTGACACGTGTGCACTAATACATTGGAAAAAGTTATTAATATTATTGTATTTATTCGTTTTCTTTACTAATCAAATAAAAATTTAATAAATGATCATTACGTTACAAAGATAACTAAAGCAGAATCTAATGAGAGTCCATGAAATCTTGAAAATCCCTATAAAGACAATAATTCGTATTAAATTTTAATCCCAATATTTGGAATTTCATTTCTTACATTTAAATCTATTAATAAAACGAGATAGATTATTTATCTCTTTTGCTAATAAAATAAAAAAATTTTATTTCCTAAATATACATGATCTAGATATATTAACATATGTTGATATTATCTAAATCAAATATTTTATGATCATATAATGTGTAAATCAAGAAATATAAATATTATATTATATCTACATTATACTGTTATGAAACATCATAATCATCATCATCTCTTTTTCTTTTTATAGAATCATCTGCTTCTAATTTCATAGGAGCCATAGTTTGACCAGAAGTAACATGTACTTTTGGTTTTGGTATTTGTGCTTTAACGGTGGCTGTTCCTGTTGGTGCTATAAAAATATAAAACATACAAGTTAAAGGAAATGTCTATATAAATAGTACGAAATTAATTGTAAAATCTTTTAAATATAATTTTATCTTACATATTCGTGCACTTAACGAAATGAGATAGGATGGGATAGTTGAATGGAATTGAAGGACATAAAAATGATCTAGGGGATAATAATAAAATATGTTACATTGAAGGAACATTCCTCTGCACTTTCATATTATGGAATATGCATAAAAAAAAAAGTTATATGATTAAGTATTATACCTGTTGAAAATTTTAATACCGGCTTTGGTATAGATATTGTCTGAGTTCGAGCAACAGTAGTCAATGTGCCTGGTCTTTTGACTATTGAAAGGCCAGTCTTACTTCCTTCTACTTTGATTCTGGATTGTACTCCAGATATATTATTACCAACTAATGAATGCATAGGCTTCGAAACAGTTTTTTTTGTAGCATTCTTCAATTTATAATTTGTTGCATTCAAACAATATCTATCAGGTGGTAACCTTAGACCATTGTTTGGTTTAACGAATGGTAACGGTATATTATTTTTGGCACGAGCCACGTCTAATAATACATCTCTTGGTGGTGGATTTGTAAAAGTACGTTCCAACTGCATTTTCACGGCCAATCTTACGTCATCTAAGTCGATAAACTTCTTTTTCGCATGATTCGCATATATTCTACTATCGTCTAATATACACGTAACATAACCTAAAAAAAAAAATTAAGAATGAAACAATATATTCTTAAAATTAGAAATTAGTACAAATACAATTGAAAGACTTACGATATGTGAATTCAAGTAATTGATTGATGACTTTTGGTTCATAATCCGTGATTCCCATATCTTTCATAATCGACATAATAACTTGAGCGTCTTTCGGAATGTGTTTTACGTGACTCATTGTTCTAGATTTTTCAGTCATTTCATACGAACGAATGACTGCTGCGAATAACGCACTTTATTGAAACTAAATGTTACAATAAAAAAATATTTTCTTTTAAAATTAACATTGAGATATGATCACATAACGTTCACATGTGGAAGAATCGAAGAAACTAAGGTTAATGTTAATTGAAAAGATAAAGTTGTCGACATTTGCGCCCTCTGAAAGCTAAAGACAAAATTAATGGTGCGTATGTAACGTATATACGTATTCATATTAAAAGTTCGATAGTTTTCGGCAATTTTCGTTAATCGTCGTCAATCTTCGTCGATTCTGACCAGTTTGTCTGCCATTATTAAACTCGTCGTTCAAGTAAAATGTGATCGTTGTATAATATATTTTTCATTTTATTTGTAAGTATAATAATCTTATTAGTAATCATCGTTCTTTTTACAGCTTTAAATAATTTCTAGCTAGACTTGTTGTTAATTAATGTAGTACAGTATTTAATGTAAATAATGCAACAAAATTATTAAAGACATAATTCCTAACCTATTTCTATGAAGAAAATTTCATTTTTAAGATTAATTTTAAAGGTTTAATTTAGGATCCTGCTTTTACAAATTTTTAAAAATGTTTTAGTTTCTTTGAAAAAAATCGTGTTAAAAAATACTATTTTTTCAGAGAATAGTTTATGGTTAAATACAAAATTTTTCGCCTAAACATTGCAAAGATCTTTTCGAGCGAAAAATTTAAAATAATAATAATTAAAAATTTTCATCTCTGTTTAATATAAACATATTCGATTTTTTCATTAACTTAAGAATTACCGAATTGGTTTTCTTTTGCATTTCAATTAGTGAACATCGAAACTCTCTCCTTTAAAATGTAAAAACTTATAAATTAATATTTTCGATAATTTTTTAATCATTTCTAAAGTCTTCAATATTTTAATAGAGTTAAAAAAATGTTGAACGCTAGTTCATTGATCACATTTAATATTAACAAAAATCGAACATTTGATTGACTTTGATATTTATCTCGATCTAGTTTTCTTCTTTTTTTTTTTTTTCATTCCAGCGAGTAAACATCGAAGATCTCTCTTTACAAACATCTAATATTAAAATATTAATACTTTCGAAAATTTTATAATTATTTAAAATATATATAATCTATACGGAATACAAGTGCAAATTAATATTTGAACAATAGTGCATTCACTGAAATATTAATTTTTCTCATTATCTTTATTACTATCTTAATCTAATATCACAAATTTAGTATAAAAATAGAATAAATTAATTGATGAAATTGTTAATTTCAATGATTATAATAATCATAATGTAACAAGTTTTATGGCTTTAATACTATCATTAAAAATAATTTAATACTATCATTGTGGTTGTTGTTTGACGTCAGTGTGTTAATACTTCAGAATAAAGTGTTATTAATATGATTGAATATATTCATTTTGTTTACTTAATATTATAAACTTAATAAATGATTACTACGTTACAAGGTAATCAAAGCAAAATTTAATGATAGTGTCTATGCCATCATAGAAATCACTATAAACACATTAATAAGTCACATTAAATTCTAATCTCACTATTTGAAATTAATTTCTTGGATTTAATTCAATTAATCAAACAATATACATTATTTATCTTTTTCAATAATTAAAAATTTTCATTTTCCAAAAGCACATGATACGAACATATTAACATATCCGTTTCTTCCTATTGTTCAAATCAAATGTTTTATAATTATATAACGAACAAAGCAACAAATAAATATTATACTATATCTATATTATACTTTTACTTAAACATCATAATTATTATCTTCTCTTTTTCTTTTTACAGAGTCATCAGCTTCTATTTTAATATGTGGCACAGTTTGTCCAGATGATATTTGTACTTTTGGTTTTGGTATTTGAGCTTTAACCGTGGTTGTACCTGTTGGTGCTATAAAAGATATAAAACATAAGAAGTTAAAGAAACAAATAGTACTGATATTATTATAAAATCATTTTGATATATAAATAATACGTTTTATCTTACATATTCGTGCTCTCAATGAAATGTGGTAAGACGGGATAGTTGAATGGGATTGAAGGACATGAAAGTGATCTAGGGAATACATATACATATACATATATATATATATATATATATATATATATATATATATATATATATATATGTCATATTAAATTTAAAATATATAGTTTATATCGCTAAACATGCTGTGAGTAATATAAAGTTATATAATTAAATATTATACCTGTTGAAAATTTTAATACCGGCTTTGGTATAGATATTGTTTGAGTTCGAGCAACAGTAGTCAAAGTGCCTGGTCTTTTGACTATTGAAAGACCAGTCTTACTTCCTTCTACTTTGATTCTGGATTGTACTCCAGATATATTATTACCAACTAATGAATGCATAGGCTTCGAAACAGTTTTTTTTGTAGCATTCTTCAATTTATAATTTGTTGCATTCAAACAATATCTATCAGGTGGTAACCTTAGACCATTGTTTGGTTTAACGAATGGTAAGGGTATATTATTTTTGGCACGAGCCACATCTAATAATACGTCTCTTGGTGGTGGATTTGTAAAAGTACGTTCCAACTGCATTTTCACGGCCAATCTTACATCATCTAAATCGGTGAACTTCTTTTTAGCATGATTCGCATATATTCTACTATCGTCTAATATACATGTAACATAACCTAAAAACGCATTAAGAATGAGACAATATATTCTTAAAATTAGAAATTAGTACAAATACAATCAAAACACTTACGATATGTGAATTCAAGTAATTGATTGATGACTTTTGGTTCATAATCCGTGATTCCCATATCTTTCATAATCGACATAATAACTTGAGCGTCTTTCGGAATGTGTTTTACGTGACTCATTGTTTTAGATTTTTCAGTCATTTCATACGAACGAATGAATGCTGTGAATAACGCACTTTATTGGAACTAAATGTTACAATAAAATACACTTTCTTTTTACATTAACGTTAAAGATAAAATAACGTTGTTGTTACTTGAGAAGATAAACATGCTAAACCAACAATAAACAAATTCCATGGTTGCCACCTAAACTGAAGAAGACGTTATTAGGTTTCCCTTCGTTCATAATGTTTATCATCCTGACAATAATATAAGAATAAACTACACTTTTTCGTTTTTTTTTTAGTTACTATCAAAATTAAGGAGAAAAGACATAAATTTTTAGATTGGTACGAGAACAGTTTATGAATTGAAAAGTTGGCAAGCCTTATACAATAAGGTTAGGTGCAGCTTATGGAGACGTAGTTTATGCGATGAGTTAGTTGTGTCCTCCCGTTTGTTTTAGGAAAATCTTTGTCTATTGGAAAATCTAGATCTCTCGATAATTCCCTCTTAGGGAAGGGAGTAGTAGAATACTCCCGTAGTACTCCCTGCTTGTCGAAAAAAGGCGACTAAAAGGGACTGTGTGAATGGTGTGTGAATGTTCTCGTACGGCTATTTCTTTCTTTGTTCTTCTGTCATCTCTTTCTCTATTCTTTCTCTCTCTCTAACTTTCTTCCATTCCTTTCCTTTCCTTTGGGGAGCTTGTCCCCCCCTATAATATTGGTACTTTATCATGAATAGTACATCTACAGTCATAAGCGGGCGTGGGAGGGACACCCACGCCACGGCGGTGTCAGGTGGTGATAGGGCAAGCCACCCGCCGTCGTCAACCAGCAACTGCCAGGAGCTCGGGGTAGGCAACCTGGCCCCAGCTTTGGATACTGCATCAGGAAGGGCACCACAGGTAAGCGCCCTGGCCTGCGGTGTATCTACTGCGCCAGGAAGGGTAGTAAAGGAAGAAATCCACTTGGAAAAGTGGCAAAGGGCTGCCAGGGCCATTGAGAGCACGCAGCGCCCCGGTACGATGTCACCTATCCTGTTGAGAATGCACAAATATGCGAGGTCCCTGACCTACTCCTCAGTGGAAGAGGAATTAAGGGTAGACTTGGCCGGGTTGAATAACCAAGGACCGGCAAAGGCCCCGGAATCTGGTATGGAGACTGACAGACTACTGGAACGCGCTAGGAACTTAATCCTAGAAGCTGAAAACGGGAGGAGAAGATGCTACCACAACATTGAGGATGAAGCTTCAGAAAGGTTGAAACATAGCCATAATAAGATGCTGGAAATGATTGAAATCCTAAGGGAGAGACTTCAAATTGGAGCAGATGATCCTACTTTAGCCAAGGAGGCCATAGAACTACGCAATAGGTTGGCGGTGTTGAAAGAACAAAATGCCCGTCTTGAGAAAGAACGTCAGAAACTACTATTAAACTCCTTGCCTCCGAAGAGCCAAACAACGACCTGGGATACTGCAGCTCCTGGTTTCTGCAGAGAACCCTCTGCACTGATCTCAACATCGGATTGTCATACAAGGTATAGTAACCCAATAGATATACAGCAGATAGTCGAGTCCGTAAGGATATTGACGAAGGCTGTCCGCAGTATTGAGCAACAGTTACAGCAGCAGCAGCAGTGGCAGCAGACAACGAATAGAACAACGACTGGAGATGATGAGCCACAAGAAGGCCCCACCCTCTGTGCTGAGTCCACTCGATCCCCTGACGCAACCCTGACGCAACCCTTGCAGGAGCAGGAGGCCCCCAGTAAAAGTAGGAAGAAGAGGAGTGGGGCGCAGAGAAGAAAGATTAGGAAGCAAAGGGAAAGAGAAATGGCTGCAATTTCCCTATCCTGTACCAAGGAGACGACGTACTGAGACGTGCTCCTCCGGGACAGGGAGAACATTAATATAAAGGACCTGATGATCGACAACATGTTGTGCAGAAGAGACCTCACGGGTGCAGATACGAGATAAAGGGGCAATTGACAAGATCGACCGGGTGGCGTAGGCCTTGAGAAATGCCGTCTCAGAAGCAAGAATTACATGCTCTCTGCGCATGATGCAAGGCGAATGCTGGCCTGGCTTACCAAGAAGGAGTACTGGGCGAATATGTACTATGTTTATGCGCGATACCGCCCACCCCCTTTCTCCTCAACGAGTTAGTATTAAGCATCGGGAGGTTTTTTAGTCGATAGGCGATCCAAATCTGAAAGTATGTTCAGGCGGGTTGAATCCAACACCCCCTGAGTACCGGGCTCAGGGGGCCTATGAAGGTTTTTCCTCCTGACGAAGCCAAAAAAAAAAGGTCCCTCAATAATGTATTTGTTCGTCTGTCCATCAATTTAATGAAATATTCGACAATATCGGAGAATCTTCAAAAGTCTTAAAAATTATGAATTGAGCTAGAATTATCGAAAAGATATAGGTTAACTATTATTTTTCAAGTTAAATTAGTCGATAAAAGAGAGACGGTAGAATTACCGGTCGATTTAAAATTATTGGTAAATTTTTATCTTCAAAGAAGTATAATTTCTCGTATGATTTTCTTTAAACATTTTTATGATGTATTATTATTTTTATTGCATACAAAAATTTTCTAGCACACATTAAAAATCGATTGTTATGCTATACGTGAAAAGAGATATAACCTATAGAAGCTTATGTATCGATGCGATATTAATATCGATACATAACAGTATCGTATTTTCATATTGCATTTGTAGTTTATATTTTGCATATAGATATTATATGCTTGTGGCGTTTCTAAATCGAGTCGCCAGAGGGTATGATAGTCGCACCAGAAGGAAACTGGCAAGCCAATCAGAAAACAGAACAACGATAGCGCATGCTATTGGCCTGAATTTTCAATATAGACAATTTAGTTAAAAACGAATTGTCAGTGTGGATAGTCGCTTTTAAATAAACCGATAAAGAGAATAATATATTCATGAATTTTCATGGCATTCTTTCGGGAACTTTAAAAATAAGGGAAAATAAATGTGTCAATGATCTCAATCAACATTGGCAGTTATACGCTACGAGTGAAAGGTATTTAAAAGTCTTAATTAATACATTTAGAGAAACATAACAATACAACAAAATTGTTAAACAATCGAAAGTATTTTTATGATTATTTTCGAATTTAACGAAGATATTATCATCATTATTTTTATGTTATCTTTATCGATCTTAAGGATCAATGATTTTGATTCATTTAATTCCTAACACGTTAAATACGATATTGTTCATTAATTTATATTATTACATTTTTATAACAAAAATTATCTCTATCCTAAGAATCAATGATTAATTTTACAATACATTTGTTAATATCTTAGATATTATTCATTTATTATTAAATTATTTATAAGACGTAAAATATAGTATTATCCTTTAATTTATTATTATACTTTCGAGAAAAAGAAAAAAAAATGTAATTAATTAATAATTCTTCTCATAGGTTAATAAACTTCACGTGGTGTGATTTAATGATCGATATTACGATCGTTCTTATTTCATAATAAAATTTCGTGTATGATTGTAAACAACGTAAGTACTCTATCATCGAGTTTAATGTTTACTTTTAATAAGACATTTTGTCAATACTAAATAATCCCAATTACGTTTGAGTATCAAGAATGAAATATTACTTTATAATAAATCGTGATATAGTAGAATAAAGAGAAAAATTGGTTTAATGTTTACAATCTCTTTCGACATTTTTTTATTTTATTAATCATTGAATCTTTTATCTGTCGATAATACATCGATAACGTTGTCTTTCCAGTTTCCTACATTACCAATACACTCAGATAGTTTTAGTTATATCGAATTCCGCTAGAGGATTATTTGTATGATTGAAAAGAAATCGTCGATTAATTTAATTAAAATTAAAATAGATGTTTTATTTCTATGTCTTTTTTTTTTTTTTTTTTATTGGATTTTAATAACATTAGCGTTTCATTATATGATATAAGAAATTGATTTAAGTTTTTATTGTCGATATGTGCGTGAGCATATATATATTATGTATATATATATATATATATATATATATATAGTAGTATACATAGAGGTTATTTAAAAACTGGTTGAGAACCAAGAAGGACGGTTAACCTCTTTCATTTGATCGAAAGTCAAAGGGTAACTAGGTGCACATTTTGTGGTCCAAGTTTGCTCTTCTCTCGAATGGACAATGGTCGTTTGGTGGGTCATTGAATAAAAAAAAAAAAAAAAAAAAGAAAAAACGTTTTCAAAAGAGAAAAGAAAGAAAGAAAGAAAAGGGAGACAGAATCCCCTTTTGATGATGGACCAGTTTTCTGTTACAGGAAGTGACTCGAGGAACTGAGGATGATAGAATATATATATATATATATGTATATAAGTGTCAAAGGTTAACTGGATTCATTTGGAGACCATAGGCTTGCGTATAATATGGTATGGGCACACACAGCATCACCCTTCTTTATTCCGGATGGACCAGTTTTTCAACGGGCACGTTACCTATAGTAAAATTTTCAACGTGATTCTGGGACCCGGGCCAGGACCTCGGCACGCGAACTAACAGGTTTCCACGAGAGTTCCTGAATCTGTCGACGATGGAAAATAGATCGTGATCCAGATCAGGTGAAAACTGGTCCACTCTTGGTATGCTCTTTCATTTCTTTTGTAAGTATTGTAGGATTGTTTAGAGATCAAAGTTCATTGTATAGAAATACGTGTATCATTGATACACCTTACTTCGTAAATAACACACGCACGCGATCAGACTTATTTTTAAATATAATACGTAATTCAATCAGAAATGATTGGAAATTAAGTCGATTTTTAACGAAACTCAAGAAAGTGATATTTTCGAGGTCGACATTTAACGAGTAAGAAAAAAAATGACGACAAAAAGAATTCGATCGCGTAGAAGTGAGGAAAGGAAGAAAGGAAGAGAAAAAACAAAAAGAAAGAAAAGAAAAAAGAGAGAGAAAAGAAATGAAAAGAAAAGAAAAGAAATAAAAAGGATCCTGAACGTTCAATCAAAAGGATGGGAAACAAAGGACGTTGACATGTGTGTCACGTGATACGCCGAGACCAGCCCACATTGGCCACTTCTTTTACCTGTCCATCACTCGGTTGCTTTTCTAAAGATGAGAAGTCTCGCTTGAAAGAGGACATTTGCGTCCGTACGCGAGTTATTGTGCACCTTTATCGTTCCTTTCGTGAGTACTCTTCTAATATAAGTACATACATATTTACATGCATACATACATACACACATACACATATATATATATATATATATATATATATATATGTACTTTGGAACGGATCAATGATATAAGATCGATCATGTAGAAGAAACGTTAGGTAGGATTTTTATAAAAAATTTCCTTCCATTCTTGCTATCTCACTTTCTTGCCGAGTTAACGCATGTTAACGTTCTCCCTCTCTCTCTCCCCCCCCTCTCTCTCTCTCTCTATCTCATTCTTTCTTTCTTTCTTACTTTCCTTCTTTCTTTCTCTCTTTATCGTAAAAGCTTATTTTTCACAAGAGAGTGAGAAGTTTAACCGCGCTTAAGAAGCGTTTTCTCTCCGTTGGTATCGGTAACGAGGTCGACTCTCTCTCTGCTTCTCGACACTCGAATGGAGTATGAGGTATTCGTAGACGCGTGGTATTACGGGGGACACCCGTATATAGGGAGGGCGTATTTGTTTTACTGCCTGGCTGCCGGCATTGGTTGAGAACGTGCTCCGCATTCTTGAAATCGTGCCACCCTTGTTACGGCATAGACTGTACTCCAACGTTATCCTCACCCCCTTACCAACGGACTTTCTCTCTCTCTCTCTCTCTCTCTCTCTCTCTCTCTCTTTCTCTCTTTCTCTCTCTCTCTTTTTTCTTTACCGCGTGGATATACCAGTAGAAGTTGAAGGACCGTCGCCATTCCATCCTTCTCGTTTCTCTCTTTCCTCTTTCCTTCGCTGATCATAAAAATTCTTAACTGTAATATCTCTGTGTTATCTAAAATAGTGCTTGGTTCCTAGGGATAAATTCGTAGAGGATTGGATAGTTCGCTTGGCTATAAAAAAAAAAAAAAAAAAGAAAAAAGAATTAAAAAAAGAAAAAAAAAGGGAACATAAAAATACCTATACTTTGTCCTATGATTTGTATCTTGTTAATGATACTGCTTTACTTATTCGATTGTCATTTATTATCATCATCATCATCATCATCATCATCATAAAAAAATAGAGAAACAAAAGAAAAAAGAAAAGATAAAAATCTTACATTTTGTTAAGATATCTTGTCAATGATTAATAATTATCTCAATTGTTTATATAATTTTGATGTATATTTTAAATGAATGGGAAAATGTTCGATATTTTAACATACGTCGATAAGAAATATTATTCCATAGTTCCTAATGAAAATTTTGTTTAAGCGTGAACATTATTGAAGGAAGATACTTTTATCGTAAACTCATCATAAAATATGAGGTATCTTCTTTTTGCACTTTTTAAATCGTCGATCGTAGATCCCGTCGTCGACAGCTGCGAAATTTTTCTGCTTGATAATAGCTATCAGTTTCTCATCTAAAGTATCTACTGGATATATCGTCGTATATTTGATTTACCGATACATAAATACATACATATATATATATATATATATATATATATATATATATGTATGTATTATGTTGCCGACTTCTCTGGATAGAAAGAAAAGAAAATAGAAATAAAAAGATAAGAAAAAAAAAAAAAATGGTATTCTTGGACTACTAACGTCGTCGACGACGACGACGACCACGAAACTCAAGGAAAGTGAAGTAAAAGGGCTAGGAAAAAGGATGGAATGAAAGTAGAGAGAGAGAGAGAGAGAGAGAGAGAGAGAGAAAGAAAGAAGAAAAAGAGAGTCCGGCATTCCGTGGATCCTAATTTACGGCTAGGATTTCGAACGTTTATGTCTTTCCGATAAGGTCGTTCTCACGGATGCAACGCCTTGCACGGATGGATCTTTCTTTCTTCTTTTTTTTACTTTTTATTTTTCTCTTTTTCTTTTCTTTTCTATTCTTTTCTTTCCTGTCTTCTCTCTCTCTCTCTCTCTCTCTCTCTCTCTCTCTCATTCTCTTACTCTATTTCTTTCCTCGTGTCGCAAGATGTCAGCAAGAAGTTCGTCTTCCAATGTCGTTAACGAGATCGACGAAACGACACTATGTCGATTCGAGAAACGTAAGAAATCTAAAGCCTCGTAAAAATGTTAACGATTTTTCAATGATCTATATACGTCTTTATCATAATCCACGTAATAATATACCTTCCATAAGATGATATTAATATACGATTGAATTTCTTTTTTCCTTCTCTATTCTTCTCTTTTCTTTCTTTTTTCTTTTTTTCTGTTTTTTTCTGTTTTTCTTTTTTTTTCTTTATTTCATTTTCTTTTTTCTTTTCTTTTCTTTTCTTTTCTTTTCTTTCTTTTCTTTTTTTTTTTTTTCTTTTTTTCTACTTTCACAACCGATCAATCCCGGATATCGATAATATTTATTTAAAAGTAAGGAACCACCGGAGATGCGATAAAATTGGAAATTTTCTACTCTTTCCGTCCACGGGATAGAGGGGTGTTAAATTCTCTGTGAGATTCGATTGGCCAACGCTTTGGCGGTGGGCATACATTTCCCGTCCGGAAGATACGGTATGATGGTTTTGCTCGTGTTATTTCTTTCGCGAGGACATCTTTTTTATTTCCTTTTCTCTCTCTCTCTTTCTCTCTTTTTTTCTTTGGCGTTTATTTAGATCTTTTAGATATTTTACACATAGTTAATCTACATATCTATATACTTATATCTACTCGTAAAAGTAACTTTAAATCGTAATACATATACATATATATCTATATACTCGAACAATCGTGTTACTCGTAAAGGAAAAAAAAAAAAAAGAAGACAATATAATATAATTATTATTAACTATATTCAATCTATTTTTATTTCTGTATTAGATTTGAAATAATTATATACATATATATATATATATATATATATATATGTATGTATGTATATATGTATATGTACTTAGATATAGTTACATAGAATGTGTTATATAATAAGTATTTAAGAAAGATGGTGGTCGATCGACGACCTCTCTAATTTATTCAAAGTGACATTCGGAATCGTCGACGCATCATGTGGTCTGTGACCTGATAATCGGATAAAGCTCGTTAATAATTGCTGGACTATCTGACTCTTAACGTTGGCCGACATGATAGTAACTATGAATTAAATTATCTCAAGATATGAGAAAATATCAAGAAAAAAAAAAAAAAAAAAGAATTTGCCAATTGCAATGATGATTGTCACAATTATTTATGTGGTTTCTATTTCTTTCTTCCTTTCTTTCCCTCCATTTCTCTCTCTCTCTCTCTCTCTCTCTCTCTCTCTCTCTCATTGAGAATAACTCTATCTATACCTACTTTGTAAGAATATATATATATATATATATTGCCCGTGATAGATTTTAACGTAATCGAAATTCCAAGGAAACGGCGCGTAACCAACAAGCAACATCGACGTTTGAAAAAGTATCGTCGTTTCGTGTCTTTTTACTTTTCGACCACTATCCCGAGTAAACTCGAGAAGGGGGTGATAGAGGTAGGGGCTTACGGGATGAGGGGTGGAAGAGGGGGAGGATATGGAAGAGGAGTAAAAGGGAAAAGTAGAGGAGGAAGAGGAAGTAGGATGGTCAGAATTTATAGCGTCTTTGGGTTGCGTCTGTGAGAGGAAGGAAAGGGATGAGACGCAGGGAGGGGGGAGGGGCAAGCGGGCGGGCAGGCGGGAGCCACCCCTCAGAGACTCAATGTTTTCTAGAGGGAAAGTCGGAAGTCGAGTCGAACCCTGGCCAGGACTAGCCGTATCCCATACGTCTTGCTAACAGACTGGATAGGTTTGGTCACGATCGTTTGGAAATGAAAAAATTGTATAAAATCATGTCTACGTGTTATCGTTATAATTTTATTAAGAATAATTACGCAATGAAAATAAAATGATATTATTATTGTTATCGTTTCTTAATTAAATCTAGAAACGTGGATATATTATTTTTGAAGATACCGAACGATGGACAATTCGTAAACGTTATCGTCTAGATTTAGTTGGACGAGTACGGCGGGTCCCTCCATTTTCCGAATGGACTTCTGACCCCACCATCCCTCCGTTCGTGGCTCTCGGGGATGCTTTTTATTAGACTACGGTAGGATCAACCGATATAGAGAAGGTACCTTGTGCGTTCGTGAATATATGTGTGTTTATATTGTGTAGTAGTATCTATTCGTGTGTCTGTGTGTCTATGTTTGTGTTTGTGCGTGCCTTTGACTATATAGAGGCCTATTCCTATACGAACTAGTAGTGGCCATGTTCGGGACGAAGGGACAACCCCATTCGCTAAATTAACTGCGTTAGATCCGGACCTTGAAATTCTTTACGCTTTCGTCGACCTTACGACGGCCATTTTACGCAGTTTATCTCGAAAACTCGAAACGTCCCTATCGTCACCCTAAATATTCTTAAGCTTTTCGGACTTGCGATGGAAAGAAAAAGCTAAAAAAGAAAATAGGAAGAGGGGGAGGGAGAAAGTAATTCTATAGATCTATAAATAGGACTTTGATGTATTTATTCGATTTATGCTCGTTCAATTCTTCATGACAAATGTTTGAATGTAAATGTTCGATCATTTTCTTTTTCCTATTCTAACGAAATTAATCTTGTTCAGTTTCTTTCTTTATTGGTTCTTTTTTTCTTTTTTTTTTTTTTTTCTCTTTTTTTTTTTTCTTCTTTCTTTCTAATGTCTCACGCAACGAATACAAATAACAAATTTTATATTTATCATTATTATTAGTAACTTGAGAAGTAACGAGCGATGGAGGTAAAAGAATCAAAAAAGAAAACAATTATGATCGAAGCTTGTTTGATGCTCGAGAAAGGAAACGAAAAACAAGAAAAAGAAAAGAAAAGAAAAGAAAAGAAAAGAAAAAAGAAAACAAAAAAAGAAAAAGGAAAAGAGAGAGAAAAACAGAAGCGGAAAAAAAAAGTTTAAAAGAGAAAAAAGAAGAGAAAGAAGTAAAACGCGCGTTAAGTCACCTTGAAGTTTTCAAAAGTAGAGAAAGTGTATAATGCGAGAGAAATTTAAGTAACGATTTCCTTAAGAAACTTCCGCGCGACGAAGAGACTTTTAAAGGCGAACGCCCGAGATGGTGTCTTAATCGAGTCCGCTTATGTTTGCTAAATCTTTCTTCATGTTTTCTTAAAGTACTGGGCAATAAAGTGAGAGGGATGAAAAAAAGATTAAGATACGATAAGATTATATATCAACGAAAGAAAGAGAATGAGAGCGTCGTAAACATCGAGACGAAAATGTATATCGACGTACAGATAAATAGAATTCTTACTGTGATAAGAAAACGATCGTCTTCCGTTTGAATTCTCAAATTGGTGGTATCAGAGAATCCACTCTATTCTGAGAAGTAGAAAATCGGACAGTGCTTTTTCTCTCTCTCTCTCTCTCTCTCTCTCTCTTTTTCTTTCTATTTTCCCTATACCGCGAAATCTTTCGATCGCCGGTCCATCCTAAAGGTGGAACATCCATCTGTCTTTGATAACTTTCTGAATAGGTGATCACGTAAAACTGATTTAGCAATTTGCCCGTTCCCTAGCGCCGCGATCTTAGTTCAAATTGAGTATAGTCCAAGTCTTACTCGGGTGAACCACTACTAATCCAATTCCCGAGATCCCAAGACGTCCTCGATGGGCGGAAGGGAGAGAAATGGAGAGGACGAAAGAGAAAGAGCCAACGAGAGAGAGAGAGAGAGAGAAAGAGAGAGAGAAAGAGACTTTGCGGATAGACGAAGCTCGAAAGAGCTGTTCGAAGTGAGAAAGAGAGACAGATAAATAGATGGCTAGATGGATGGATAGATAGATAGATAGAATGACAAGTAAGGGAAGAGGAAGAAAAGAGAGAGAAAGAGAGAGAGAGAGAGAGAGAGAGAGAGAGAGAGAGAGAGAGTGTATAATATCGCCTATGCAAATAGCCTTTGGACTTAGACCGACTGAATATACTTTAGGGTTGGCAGCTCGAGTTAGACCACGTACTAACTCGCATTGAGGGTTAGAATTTCTCTTTGCGTGTTTCCTTGAAAAATTCCATCAACGAAACGCCCATCTCGTTATATCCTTCCTTTTACAGAGATCCTATCGTGAAGTACTTTAGTAAGTACGAAAAGTACATGAGTATGGCAGCATGGTAGGAAATAGAATTCCATTTAAAACAACGTACTGAGAATTCTCGATTGTAAAAGTTAGACAAAAGGAGACAAAAGTTTAGTTACTTTATCGATTTTTATATATACACTTCTGGACCAATATAAGTATATATATATATATATATATATATATATATATATATATATATATATATGTATCTAAATTAGACTAGATGTCTAGATATATTTATTCTCCCTTGTTACACATCGACTTTAGTATTTTTATGTCGTCCAAAAGAAAGAAAAAAAAGAAAGGGAGGAGGGTGGAGAGAAGAAAAAGAACAGGAAAGAAAAATAAATAAATAAATAAATAAATAAATAAATAAATAAATAAATATTCTCTGGTATCGACAAAGTATCAAGCATATAAATTTTCAATTGAATAAATCATTATCGGACTTTAATCGTCTCTCGTTTCTAAAGGGAAAAAAGAAAAGAATAAAAAAAAAAAAAAAGAGAGAGAAGGAGGAAAAAAAAGAAGAAAGAAATGAAGAAAACAAATGAACCTTTGGACGTGGGCGGATGCGAAGTAAAATAAGAATGTCGTCCTCGTCGTCGTCGTCGTCATCGTCGTTGTCGTAGTCGTCGTCCTCGTCCTCGTCGTTGTCGTCGTCGTCGTCGTAATAAAGGGCGAGTGTATTTAAGAGGCGAGCTTCGAAACGGGATGTACGGGGCGGCTGCAAAAGCACCGGTAGTCGGACTAAGTCTGCTTATGGTGGGGTGAGGATAGAATAAGGGGTAGGAGAAGAAGAGAGAAAGAGAGAGAGAGAGAGAGAGGGAGGGAGGGGGGCAAGAGAGAAACATTAGGCTGGGTTTCCAGACGAGACGAGGGTAGGACGTTTGAGGTCAGTTCGGGGCGGTTTTTTCAACCCCCGGAGCGACTCGCTCAATACCCGGCCGCCCTACGACTGACCAATGGTCGGTCTCCAGACCCCACCACCTGTACCGGCTGACCAGCCAGCCGATTGGACGAAAACCTCCCGAGGGATACTCTATCCGGCAAGGATACTCTCGGCCTGGATCCTCTAGACCCGCTAACTAACCGGAGAGGAGAGATTACGTACCGGGTGTACGTACATATCTACCATTTTCAATGTTCTACAATCTTTCTTGACCTTGAAAACATTTATCCTTTGTTTAATTTTTATTAAAAAAATTCGATCGAACGTTATATATATATATATATTTTTTTTTTATTTACTTATTTATCATTTCATTCGAATGATAAGAATAAAGATTTTTAATAAAGAAGAAAATTATAAGATTTATAATCGTCAATTTTAAGGATCCCCTTTTTTCTTTTTTTTTTTTTTTTTTGAAGAGTTTCGTATCGTCGATATTCTTGAAATATATTGTAATATTAATGTTAGTTTGAATTAATTCTTTTCGTACTAATATTAATCTTGACAATTTATATATACATACACCCATGTATATAGCTATATATATATATATATATATATATATATATATATATATATATATATATATATATAATGATCGATTTAGTTTATCGATTTAACTTTGAATTAAAAATATCTGTTTTAGGAATAGGGAAAGATAGAGAAATATATGAGGATCTATGAGATCGAACTAGAGTTTTTGGTAACGTCACCCGCTAGATTGGACGGAATGGAAACCTTATAAGCTTGCGTCGATACGAACGTATGTCAGAGTGTTTACGAATGTTATCAGTATAATAATAGGACACCCTATATCCAACGAGAGAGAGGAGACGGTCGTCCCACTAGTTTGCTCAAGATGATATCGGCGTCTCCTTTTCGTTAGATTCCGTCGTTACTAAAGCAGATGGGGGCTTGAAACTCTGCCAAAATTCAGATCAAGACGGTGACTTAAAGACACCTTAAAGTTCGTCGAACAACGACAATGAAATCCTTATGCGTTAGACAAAATGTTGATGAGAAATAAGGGAAGCAAGGATCTCCTCCCCCTCGGCACCTCGCCACCCCGCCCTCGTCCCTCCCATCTCCGCCCCCTCATTGGGAGATTAATCGAAGCAAATCGATAAAACTCTTTCTCTTTCCTTTTTCTCTCTCTCTCTCTCTCCATAAAAACGCGAATGATTATAATTGGTGTCTTTTGTTATTAGACATCAAAAGGTATATCAAAGAGAGCAGTCTCTTTTCTCAACGGTGGACGTTTATTTTTTCTCAGATTTCTTAATTATTTCTCTATCGTTGTATTATACCAGAGTTGTGTAAAGCTTCCGCGATATTCGTTTCATTTTTTTCATTTTTCTTTTAGTACTCTATTTATCTATCCTTCTTTTCTTCCTTCCTTCCTTCCTTCCTTCCTTCCTTCCTTCCTTCTTTTCTTCTTTCTTGTTCTTTTTTCTCTTTCTTTAGTTCTTTCTTTCTTTCTTTCCTTTTTTTCTTTCTTTCTTTTTTTTTTCTTTTCTTTTCTTTTTTTTTTTTTTTTTTTTTTGGCACAAGTATTACCCGAGGATATATTCTTTCCTTCCTGCGGTTTTTACTCGTTCTCTGACGCAGACAGGAGTGGGTGGACCAGGGGGTTGCGCCCACGGGACCGGGATCAAAGGAAGAATTATCAGGGTTCCGAGCTCGGTCCGGGATTTGGTCCCGTAGGAGACTTACCACATGTAAATAAGGACAGAGCTTCTCTATCTCTCTCTATCCCTCTCTTTCTCTCTCTCTCTCTCTCTCTCTCCCCCCCTCTCTCTCTTTCTCTCTCACGTAAATAACATTTTTCCGATAGCTCTGAAATAAGCCAGTGTTCGTCGGTCCAGCTAAAAATCCTTTTTTCATTTTCTTTTTATTTCGTTCGATTTTTACGTTTACAATAACAACGAATGATAACAAATCGAACACGAAACATATATATTTCGTAAACACGTTAAAAATATTTTTACATAAAACTATAGACGTAACATTAGACTTAATAATAATAATAATAATAATAATAATAATAATAATAATAACAACAACAATAATAATAATATATATATATATATATATATATATGTATATAGAGCTTGTATATATATATATTTTTTTTTTCTATCTCCAAAGCATCTTTGTTGAACGCGATGACTCGAGATAGAAAAGAATTTTCGTTGTGTCGGTGTTTAACATTATATACCGTAATGATCTTCACCGCTGAATCTTACGGCATTGAAATAATAATAAGAGCGACGCGTCTGAAAACGAAGCAACGTCGTCGTCGTCGTCGTCGTCGTCGTCGTCGTCGTCGTGCCGCGAAAAAGAAGAAAAAATAGCAAAAAGAGAGAGAAAGAGAGATAAAGAGAGAGAGAGAGAGAGAGAGAGAGAGAGAGAGAGAGAGAGAGAGAGAGAAAGGGAAATTTTTAATACACACTGGCCGGTGTACGTACATTTGAAAAACATGCCGAGCATCATCCTCATCCCTTCCTCCCACCACTGATTCTTTGTGTCTCTTCTTTATCCCTTGCTTTTTTTCCCTTCTCTCTATCTCTCGCATGTGTTAGCGCAAAGGACAGACGAGGAGTATTTTTGTTTCCATCCCTTTTCTCTTTCTTTTGCTCTCTTTCTGTTTCTCTCTCTCTCTTTCTCTCTC
This sequence comes from Vespa crabro, assembly GCF_910589235.1. NCBI lineage: Eukaryota > Metazoa > Arthropoda > Insecta > Hymenoptera > Vespidae > Vespa > Vespa crabro. The sequence continues at coordinate 1,725,207 of NC_060973.1, forward strand.
TCTTTATACATATATATATATATATATCTCCCTCTCTTTCGCTATCTTCTACTTTTTCTCCTTCTTTTACTTCTTTTTTCCCGCTCGGCCAGCATATTCGGTACGGTGGCGGTTCTACGTTTCAAAATGTATGCAAAAGACCGGAGCACCCCGCGCATCCTAACACTGTACACACGATCGAGAAAAGTTATCTTATCGTCATATATATATATATATATATATATATATATATATATATATATATATATAAATATATATATAGATATATACTTTCGAGTATTTTATACGATCTTTTATATTATACGTTAGATACCACGCGTTTTTATTGGATCGAATAATTTTCCTTTATTTTTCTTTTTCTTTCTTCTTTTTTCTTTTTTTTTCTTTTTTCTGGAAATATTTCCTTTCATTAAAGAAATAAATTAAATATTAATTATCCGATGATTATTTGTATATTATTTTGATTATTTGTTCGGGCTATTGTTATTTTCAAGCTGTGTGGGGGATTTGAATTTACATTTTCTACGGACTGTACTCGGGTCCGGTCGGCGTAGTTACCATCGATTCGTGGTCGCAACTGTTTCGTCGTTTAAAAAAGAAACGCCTCGAGTAGTAGTCGTGGGATGGAAAGACATCTTTTCTCGAACATATATTTCTGTTTGTCCAAGGGTTTGGGGTGGGAGGGGAGGGCGGGAAAGGCGGACGACCAGATACCAGGCTTCCCTCATCTTCCCTTTACAATGTCAGAGTGTTTTATATGTTCGTTTACACGGTCGACGGTTTTCTAAATTTTTTTTTCTTTTTCTTTCTCTTTTCTCTTTTGTTCTTTTTTTTTTGTTTTTCCATAGATTCATTCTCTCGCAAATTTTCTTATCTCTTCTTCTTCTTCTTCTTCTTCTTTCTGTTTTTTTTTTCTTTTTTCTTACTTATTTATCTTTCCTCCTTTTCCTTTTTTCTTTCTTTCTTTTTTTTTTCCTTCTTTTTTTTTCTTTTTTTTTTTTTTCACATTTTCTCTTCACACACGTTATATCCCTGCGAAATTTGTCCTCTGTACACGAAGCCGAATGAGTGTCGGTTCGTCGTAAAGGAGAAAAGAAAAGAAGAAGAAAAAAAAAAGAAAAAAAAAAAAGAAAAGAAAAACGAAAAAAGAAGAACAGAAGTAATTTTGACCGATAGAAATGATCCTTCTTTTTTTGTTCTTTTTTTTTATTTATGTTTATATTATTTCTCTCTAAACCCCACCCCCGCCCTTCTCCCATCTATCGTCCCTTTTTTTTTCTTCTTCGTTATTTCATGACGAAACTGTGTATTTGTAATTTGTACCTCCTCTCATTCTCCTTGAATTGAAGAAAATCTTGTCGGTAACTGTACTTCGCGCTTAACCCGTGCTTCCGGGTACAGGGAAGTGGATCCACCTCTCTTGCATATTGATTTACGATAATTTCATTATTTTCTCCCGCCTTCTTGTAACAGATTAATGCCACTTTTGGACCATTTCGCGGTACTCCAAGAGGGAGAGAAAAAGAAAGAGAGAGAGAGAGAGAGAGAGAGAGAGAGAGAGAGAGGGAGGGAGAGAGAGAGAGTCAGAGAGTCAGAGAAAGAAAAACAAAGAGACCATCGTCATTTTCTATGACGTTATTAAGATAATTGAATTACTCGTAATTGTTTCCATTTAAAATTTCATTGATACGACGACGATCGGTTAACAAATTATTCTATATAAAGGATTTTCTTTAACTTAACATTTTCTTCTTGTTCCCTTTTCTTTTTCTTTTTTTTTCTTCTTTTTTTTTTTCTTTTCTTTTTTTTTCCGTTCCTTTTCTTTCCTTTACCTTTACTTTTACTTTTTCTAGGTTTTACTCGGTTAAGAGCTAAAAAATGGACGGACAAAGGAAGAAAGAGAGAGAGAGGGAGAGAGAGAGAGAGGGAGAGAGAGAGAGAGAGTGAAAGAAGGGAAAGAAAGCGAGCCAAGGGGAGCGACTCGAATTTTATTGGCTCTGACTTTGCCGCTCCCTAACGTCTTTCCTTTTTGCTTCCCAGATTTTCATATGTTTTCATCCGTTCGGAAAATTAGGACGTTATATGCGAATCGGACGAAGAGAGAGAGAGAGAGAGAGAGAGAGAGAGAAAGAGAGAGAGGCAGAGAAAAAGATGGAAGAAAACTTTTTTCCAGAAACGAAGGGTAACGTCTCTCTTAGAGATATCTTGAAAGCCTTAGTACACGGTTATTGGCTCTTTACAACGGGTTATTGACTCTTACTTTGTAGTAAGACACTTGTACGATGTACGATGTCAGTAGAAATATCTTTATGAAAAGTGCCAATGTCGCGTGGAATTCTCATATTAGCGTATGAGACGTCATTCCAATACCGTATACGAAATATGTGTGCGTTTTAATAAAATGTAAAAAAGAGAGGAAAAAAAGGGGAAAGAAAAACCAGAAAGAAGGAGAAGAAGGAGAAGAAGAAGAAAAAAAATGAGGAATAAGAAAGAAACATTACATTAAAGTGATTTCTTCTATAGAAGAAGAAGAAGAAAGAAAGAAAGGAAGAAAGGAGAAAAAGAACACAAAGAAGTGAAGAATGCTTTACAAAAAAAAAAAAAAAAAAAAAGGAAAAAAAAAAGAAAAAAGAAGAAGAACGTTTCCTTTTAAGATTGAGAAAAAGAGACTTACGTTTATTTATACATTTATTTATTTATTTATTTTTTTTTTTCTTTTTCTTTTTCTTTTTTTCCTAACAACATCCCCGGGCGTCATCTTGAAGCAAGGAAATTCAAGGATTGACTTGGTCGGGACGACGACTTTCGACGTGGATACATTCGCCGCAGGAGGGTGCACATAAAAAACATATTTTGAGGTCTTGCCAGGAACGTGGCAGGGTGGACCTACGCTGTAATATATCAGCCAAGATCGATACTATTCCGCAGACTTTGGTTGTTCGGAAACCTTCTACGAATCCCCTTCTCTCTATCTCAGTCTCTCTCTCTCTCTCTCTCTCTTTGTGGGTCTCTGTCTCTGTCTGTTTGTCTGTTTGTCTCTCTCTCTCTCTCTCTCTCTCTCTCTCTCTCTCTTACTCTTTCCCTAGATATCTCCAAGTTCGAACATCGGGAACACGGGGATAAACCAGTCTTGAATATAACGTGGATTGTCCGACGTGTTCTTCGCGAAGGTGTCTTACTTCGTGCGAAGTACTTGCTAGTTACATTCGAAACCGTTACTCCCACAACCCTCTATTCTCGTACCACTTTCGAATCACGGGAACGAGTATCGATTCGGACAAACAAATAAGTCGAGAAGAAGGAGGGAGAAAGAGAGAAGGAGAGATAGAGAGAAAGAAAGAAAGATGGAATATTTTCTATGATAGGAACTCAGGGTAACTGAGAACATTTGGACGAGGAATTATGTGTTTTCGAAAAGAGGATAACGAACGGAAGTACTCTTGAAATATCGTGTTGTGTATATATCCGAGGACATAGAGGGACAGAAAGAAAGAAAGAAATAGAGAGAGAGAGAGAGAGAGAGAGAAAGAGGAAGGGAGAAGAGAGGGTAAAAGAAATCAGATCGAACAAAAGCCTCTTACCTGATGCGACTCGCGCGAAGTCTGGCCCAAAACTAGCACCCTTTTTCGGTAAGGGGAAAGGGCAAGCGCTCTACCAGGTACGACGTAACTACCAACCGTTTCAACCCTTTCCCTTTCTCTTTCTCTCCTTCCCTCTCTCTCTCTCTCTCTCTCTCTCTTACGCACACGTATACGTGCACACAGATACGTAAACGCGATATAACGATCTACGTATAGATCCGATCATATTCAGAATCGATTTATATTATTTCGCATGTTATATATTTCGCTAATTTTTATCCATTACGTTGTACACCCTTTCCACTTCGTTCCCAAAGGAATAATATTTTAATGGAACTTTTTATATCCTATGTACTACTACTTGAAATGATTATTACTCACGCATTCTTTTTCTATTTTATTTATTTATTTATTTTATATATATATATATATATATATATATGTATATATATGTACATACTTGTTATTTTATATAAATCGTCGGTATCTCACTCTCCCTTTCGATGTATGTAATACAGCTTACAGACATAAATTTCTATCTCCATTCGATAGGATAGCTTTTCCAATGGCGAAGTTGTCGTTCGACACGAAGAGAGAGAGAGAGAGAGAGAGAGAGAGAGAGAGAGAGAGAGAAGAGAGAGTGAAAGAGAGAGAGAGAAAGAGAGAGAGTGTGTTCACGTTGAGAAACGTAGGATTCGAAGAAAATTCAGGAAGGAGACGATAGCCATGCGCGATAGTGCGAGAATTCGTGCGGGCCATTGGGCATAGGTCAGGCAGAAGCCAATCCGACGAAACTCTCAGATATATGATAAAAATTGACTGGAGGCAGGCCTTCTCGCACCCTTCGCGACGCTTTCTCGCACGGCGGACTTTGAATTTTCGTCCTTCCCTTAAATCCTTGGGATAACGTCTCGCGAAAGCCCTCTTCTCTCTCTCTCTCTCTCCTCTCTCTCTCTCTCTCTCTCTATCTATCTTTCTTTCTTTTCCTCGTATATATACGCGTGTACATACATGGATACGTATACATAGAGACGCGTTCACATCCCCTTCTTCTTTTACCATCAGGACGATAGAACGCGCAAAAGTCTTAGGTGCTTACGAGAGAGTAGAGAAAGGAAAGTGGAAAGAGGATTCCGCTCGAGATATCCGGGCATCCGATCGAAAAATGATGATCTAATGACTCGCATCTGTGTGAACCTCCCTCCGATGACGTCATCCTGCCAGTCATCTTTCTTTCCCTTTTTCTTCTTCTTTTTTTCCTTCTCCTTTTTTTCTTTTATCCTTTATCTCTTCTTATTTTGTTAATATCTTTCTTTTTTTTCGAATCCCATTTCGTCAGATAAAAAGTAATAAACAATTTCTATTGCAATATCATTGTTTATGTTAATATATTATATGGTTTATGATATATATATATATATATATATATATATATATATATATATATCGTACATAATTGATCGTGAGCTTTTGATCTAATTTATATGAATATATTTATGTGCTTGAAAGAAGACGTATCGACTGACAAGAAATATTGATATAATAAACGAAATGAATTAATTACAAACAAGTAAAAATACATACACTCGCACACACACACACACACACACACATATAAATAGTTGTACATATATATATATATATATATATATATATATATATATATATATATCGATTAAAATTTACGTAGAAATGTCTCGAGATCCGGAAATAAAATGTCACGTACAGCTGTCATCCATGCACCGACACGGACGATAAGAATATCCATCCAAGATGGAATTTAATATCGGGGAAATCCATTTTCGATGGTGTTCAGGTATTATGATTCATCTTGGACGAATATGTACGCTTCTCGCACATGTATAAAACGTAAATCGTCTTTGGTGAGTCCGAGTGAAATGGAGAAAGAGAGAGAGAAAGAGAAAAAATTCGAAGTGATCCACCCTTCATTGTAGTACTCTCTTTCTCTCTCTCTCTCTCTCTCTCTCTCTCTCTCTTTTTACTTTTCTTTCTCCTTCTGTTTCTTTTTCCTCTTCTCGCTAGAACTCGCTCATCCATAGGAAAAGCACGAAGGTGTGGGATGGTCGGTAGAAAGTTAGCGCGACGCGGAAATTTCTTTTGCAGCGTATGGGAAATATTTTCCAAAGTCTCGCAAAGCCGAGCGAAATCCGCAACGTGCGTGATATCGCTACGAAGTAGTGAAAGTTTTGTCGCGTTCTTTATTTAACGATGCTACGAGAACGAGTGCAAAGTACGTACGTACATATATAGAAGATACATACGTATATATATATATACATATATATATTTATATATATATATAAATATATATACATAGATGTATGTATATAGGATGAAATAATGGTTGAAAATATTCATAATATCGAGGGGTGGAAAGGACGAAATTATAATTGATGAGATTCTCTTTTAAAAAAATCGATTAAACGTATTAAAATAAAATTGAATGGACAATGGTTAACAGAATTGAAAAGTTAAACATTATTTTCTATTTTAATAAGTTAGGAAATAAAAGATATGGATCGTTATTTGTATATTTACAACGGTTAGATAACAACCGAATATCATTCGATAACACGCGAAGATATAAAACAAACGGGATATAGAAGCAACGAGGTAGCAAAAGAAAAGCGCATCCGGGTATCGATGCAACAACGGTTGCAAGCTCACGGCATTTCGAAGCATTTCTTCGAAATATACCAGGCGCTTTTCCAATGCAGTATTTTTCGTCGTCTCCTTTGTTATTCAGGGAAACACACATACACTTATACATAAAGAGACAGAGAAAGACAGAGAAAGACAGAGAGAGAGAGAGAGAGAGAGAGAGAGAGAGAGAGAAAGAGAAAGAGAAACATAGAGGAAGGCAATAGATGTTCGGTCTGGTCTGGGCCATTTTTGTATTTGTTTGAAATTTTAATGTGGTCGCAAGCGGGACGGGTAGAACATAGCTAGGGGTGCGTGAAACGGAGCGAGAGAAAAATAGAGAAAATGAGAGGAATAAAGAGAGAGAGAGAGAGAAAGTAGCAAAAAGAAAGTGACGAGGAAATGGTGCTCAGGGATGGGAGTTTCGTAGCGAGCGTAAACCGGCGGCCATTACCTTCGATTTTGAAATAAATTGCGCGCCATAAACAGGGTGGTCCATAAGAATACATACGACCGGCTTACCACGAAGGTACCCAATGTTCTGAAAAATGTAGCCCCGCCGCGCTGATATCGATCCTACCACCCCCTTCGCGTGCTGCCTTGTCTCTTTCTCTTTCTCTTTCTATCTCTATCTCTCTTTTTCTTTTTCGTATCCCCGACGAGTATCCTGGATGGAAGGGACACAGAGATAGAGAGGAAGGTTGGGTTGGTTGGCTTAATTTCGGCCTGTAGTCGAATTCAGCCCTTTTCGAGAGCAAGATAGAAAGAGAAAGAGACAGACAGACAGAGAGAGAGAGAGAGAGAGAGAGAGAGAGAGAGAGAGAGAGAGAGTGAGAGAGAAAGAGAGAGAGAAAGAAAGAGAAAGAGAGAGGTACTCCGACGACCTTTGACGACGGGCTCCCTTCCTCTACCTCTTTTTATCTTTCTCTTTCCCTCTCTCTCTCTCTCTCTCTCTCTCTCTCTCTCTCTCTCTTTCTCTCTCCTTCTCTCTTTCTTTTTACCTCTGATATCCGTCGAGCGAAAGTCCGGAACCCGTCAACGCTACCAAAGGACTTTTCTGAATTTTTTAGCCAACCGCGCATAAACGCAAGCTCCGTATATTATACTCGCTCGTTTCGAAACGCGAACGTTTTTCGAGAGGCTGCGCATTCGTAAGATTTGTGCGAGCGTTTCTCGGCTTTATCCTATTCCCCAGTTTATTATAAATTTCGATTATACAATTCGTATACAATTTTTGATTCTCTTATCTTTTTCCCTTCCCCACCCTCCACCCCACCCTCTCTCCTCCTCCCTTTTTCATTTATAATCGAACATTTTTAATATCTCTAATTATTCAGATATTATTCGAATGTAATTATCTATAATGTATGAAAAAAGAATTTATCATTATTACTGGAATGTGACGCGAAAAGGAAATTATCTGAAAAAAAATGGATATAAAAGAGTGTGAGCGAGACAGAGAGAGAGAGAGAGAGAGAGAGAAAGAGAGGGAGGGAGGGAGGGTGAAAGTGAGGGAAGAGGAAGAACGACTTGATCCTCTTACATAAGCTGAAAATTAAAGTCCCGAGATGGGTGGGCAAGTTTTTTTCTCATGCTCGCGATTTCTGATCCCTTCTTTTCGCATTAGGATAGTCTTTGTGCTTTTCGCCACGGTAAAAAGGGAAACGAGAAACTTTGGCGGGAAAGGGATAGAGTATACGAAAATGGCCGCTGCTACGTACCGATAAGAAGGACGTTCCTCTGTCCGAAGGGTCTCCCTCGACAAATGACACGTCACGATTCTCGTAAATCAAAGCCTCACCACCGAGGACCACAGGACTAGATCTATCTATTCCTTTTTTCCCTCTCTCCTTTATCCTTTCTTTCTTTTTTCTCTCTCTCTCTCTCTCTCCCTTCCTCTCCCTCTTTCTTCTTTTCGCATACTCCGTTTACCCAACTCCATTTCTTCTTCAATTTTATTTCTTCATCATCGTAGTAAAATATTCTTTCATTATTATCCCTCTGTTCTTTATTTTTCATTATTATTAATAATAATTGATTGAAAAATATCGAATTAATTGTATCCCTGTATTTATTATTCCATAGATCTTTGAGATATTTTTTTTTAAAACTTCTACTCTTAAAGATATAAAGAGAAAAAAATTAAGATAAAAAAAAGACAGTTGTGAAATATTTCTTTAAGAGTAACAAAGTAAGATAAAGAGGGATAGTGAAAGAGAAAGAGAGAAAGCGAAAGAGGTAGAAAGAGAGACAGAGAGAGAGAAAGAACGAGAGACCAAGCATATATTCTCTATAAGCGTGATATATCTCGTAACGAGTCTCTCTTTCATTCCCGATGAAGTTCCTCTGATCATTGAGTCATCCATTGCGGACCTCGTTAGTCGAGATAGCGAAGCGTACGTAGGTACGTAGATACGTACATACATATAGGTAGATAGATAGGTACGTACTTACATTTGTATATACTCACACACACATTGTATATATATATATATATATATATATATATATATATGTGGAAGCTCGCCTCGAGTTCGTTTTCACGTGTATAATGCAAGAGAGTAGACCCTTTGAACTTCATCGTTCGGGCAAACGGGCACATGACGATGGACGCGAACTCATCGTGTTCCTGACGAAGAAGGGTTCGTTTGTGATACTCGCCTTACTATTTTATTCTATCCATGGTTATAGAGTTACCGGTCTCAGGTACCTACATCAGTATCATCAGGAATAACGCGAATACGTGCGCGATTTTATTATACCTCGAAGAGGATAAAAGAACGAAATAGACAGTGAAAGAGAGAGAGAGAGAGAGAGAGAGAGAGAGAGAGAAGGGGTAAAGGGAAAAAGGGTTTATGTGGGGTTGAGAAGGAGGAGGACCGTTACGCGAGGAAAAGAGTTTGTACGGGAGAAACTTTAAATATTCGAATTAAACCCTTTTGCATTCTTTCTTTCTCTCTCTTTCTCTCTCTCTCTTTTTACATATACCTGAACCCACGTGGTTCCTATTATTTTATTTTCTCCTCCTTCTTTGCATCTGGCATATATCCGTCGATATAATGTTTCCCCGTGGCAGAGTTTCGCCCATGTAAAATTATGTTAATGGATTATCCTTAAGGGTTGCCACGTAAAGATAGAAAGAGAGAAAGAGAAAGATAGAGATAGATAGAGAGAGAGAGAGAGAGAGATAGATTGATTTTCAGGTAGTCAGAGAGACACCCCTGTTGTCGAACTTTCCTCTCTCTCTCTCTCTCTCTCTCTCTCTTTCTCTCTCTTTTTTTATTTTTTCTTCTTTCTCTTTTTAGTAAGGCCCTCTTTTCAATCCTTTTCCTAGTCAAGGAAGTAGGCCGTATTGGCAGGACGTGTAACGATACCGAACACGCAGGTACGCGCGTTTTACGCGTCGAAGGGATGCATCGGTGTCGAGAGAACGACAGATGGGGTTAAAAAAATCGTCGAGAGAGGATTAGGGATGCGTCGAACTATATATATATATATATATTATCGATCTTCTCCTTCTTTTTGACCAAAATTCTCTAACGGTAGTCTGCGTGAATTTTGTATTTAGGTTTCAACTACGAGAGCTATTATTTATTTTTTATTTTTCCTTTATCATACTTTTCCTTTCTTTTTTCTATAATATCAAAACGAAACTATAATATTAAAACGATCTAATTGAAAATATTTTATTTAATGATTTTCAATTGAAACGAACGTCGTTATTCGTGTCATTGTTAATTATACATTATTACATAACTCCGTTATAATTAATTTGATTAGGGATCATACCGAGAAACTATAATGATCTATAACTGTTTCGATTGTAAATGATCTCACTATGGCATTTAATTTATAGTAATTATGCTTGAAATAGTTGTGCATAATTAATTCAATTAGATCGTTTGGAGAACTATATAATAATCCATATGTGTATTTGTATGTACGTGATCTCTCCCCTTTCTTCTCCCAATGCGCGCGCGCGCGCGCGCACGCCGATTGTAAATGATCTCTCTTGAACCTACCATAAAATGGCCTATAGTTTGACAAGTGATTCCACTCGAGACAATTTGTTAATGGCCACGATGGACCCTTTTTCTTAAAGAGCCCGCGCGTTGGCCCGAAAAACCATGGATAAGTTTTTCTATTCGACAATGAAGATCACGATCAGTTAGAAGGATATCATTTCACGAAATATAAGAACTCTGGCAAACGTTCACCGGTCGTTCGAGATTTCGGATAATTCTTAAACGCGTTCGAGCGAACTCGAGGGTTCTAGAGATGCCCGAGATGATAAGGTATTCAAAACGTTTCGAGTATTTTAAGGGTGAGTTTGCGTGTTGCCTACCTCACTTTACTTTCTCGCCATCTCTCTTCATTCTCTCTTTCTCTATCTCTCTCTCTCTCTCTCTCTCTCTCAGTCTATTTCTCCGTCTCATTCTCTCTCTCTCTCTGTCTATTTCTATCTCTATCTCTATCTCTCTTTCTCATTTTCAATATAAGATCACACGCGAGAGATTCTCCAAATGAGAATTATAATTTGAATATTTATGAGTGATTTTATTCGTAAGGAGAAAAAAATGAAAAGAAAAAAAAAAAAAAAAAAAGAAAGAAAAGAAAGAAAAAGAGAGAGGAGAAAAAGAAAAGAGATAAAAGGAAACTAATTGGCTGAATTAATTTATTTGAAACGATCGCAACAAGTGAATAAAGTCATCGTAAAGACCCTAAAAATCGGATGATCGTATGGATTGAGGTTCAACAAAAAAAAAAAAAAAGAAAAATAGGAAGAAGAGAAACAGAGAGAGAGAGAGAGAGAGAGAGAAAATTGCAATAGGCATAGAATCAGATAGTACCACTTTAGCGGTATTATTTGAGCTCTTTGTCGCCAATTTCTCGCTCCCTGCCCTGTTTTGGTGTCGGTTTTCAGGTTTTTTCACCCAAAACCACCCTTGGCCTATTGTACCGTCGACAGTACGTTTTTTTTTCTTTTTTCTCTCTCTCTCTCTCTTTTTTTTTCCTGAAAAGCGCGTAATCCGGCACGAGGGGAGAACTCAAGCACTTCGACTCCATTCGTTGTTGCGAAGCAGGTTGGTCACTGCAGGTTACTCTTATCCTTTACAACTAAAGTGAGAGAAAGAGAGAGAGAGAAAGAGAGAGAGAAAGAGAGAGAGAGAGAGAGAAAGAGAGAGAGAGAGAGAGAAAGAGAGAGAGAGAGAGAGAGAGAAATATAAATAAAATTATATATATATATATATATATATATACATACACACGTTTGTATACAATCGTTTCATAGATGTATTTAGATAAAAAAGAAAAGACAAGAAATGAAAAAGATCTTCACTCAGTTATTTTTTTCTTTTTTTTCTTTTCAATATTTTACAATTTTATCCAATCCAAACGCGGATAAGAAGTTCGAATAAAATTAATGGGGTTTTGGAAAGGGGAAAAAAAAAGAAAGGGTTGAAAAAGTCGTGAAAGGAAACGTGAAGAACGTCCAAAAAAAAAGAAAAAAGAAAAAACAAAAAAAACCACACAATTTCTTCTCTCTTTTCTTTTCTTTTTTTCTTTATCTTACTTTTTTATTCTTTTTTTTTTTTTTTTTATTAACAGATCATTTTGAAAAAAGCCACCAGGTGACGAGAGATTCAATCGGTTTCGCTTTTCATACAGGAAATTAGAAGACGCGTCATCTGGTTCTAGTCTGGTAAGAGTAGCAGCAACCCTTTACTTTAGAACGGGGTAGCTTCGCAGCGGGGTAAAAATAAATTAAATTATTTTTTTTTTCCTTTCTTTTCTTTCTTTTCCCTTTTTCCTCCTTTTTTTCTTTCCTTTCCTTTCTTTTCTTCTCCTACTGACTGCTGCTGTTTCGGTAATAGTCATCTCACCGCACATACATTTACATACATATATATATATATATATATATATATATATATATATATATATATATACATATGTAGGTACGTACGGTAACATTGCATTTTGCATTTCAGGTAGCTACAAATACACATATTTACGTATTCGACATCCTTAGCGCGAAACTTTTATCGCGTGTTCGTATTTACATCCTAGGAAGTCTCTATCCACGCACGAACACGTATACACATACAATCACGCACATGTAGAGATAGTTCTATGATCGTAATACTTTACACTCTAGGAATACGTGGTCATAGGCGTCGACTTCGTCGCTACTATTTCAAGCAACGACCGCTCATAAAAGTGGATATTTTAGAAAATATAAAAATATATATATATATATAGAAAGAGAGAGAGAGGGGGGGGGGTGGGAGAGAGTGGAAGAGAGAGAGAGAAATATATATACATACGTCGTCGATCTATAAGAGTTGGAAGAACGTTGTAAAGAAGTCGTTTGCTTTACCTACATACATACATAAATGCATACATACATACATACATACATACATACATACATACATACATACATACATATATATATATATATATATACAAGTCAATGAACGTTAACATTCTACCTTTCGTAATTTGACTAAAATTTCACAGGAACGTTCTCTTAGATGCTGACGAGAACACACATTTGCATTCTATATTATTCACACATATACAAGATTCTGATTGTGTCCTTGTCAAGGGATTCTGCATAAGGAAAGAAAAAAAGAGAGGGAGAGAGAGATATATATATGTGTTGAATAAAGAATCGGGATTACATAATGGGGGGTCTTACCACTAAACCCTTTACTACCTGATCCCCTCTCCTTCAGAAAGGTCGCCTCAGGTAAAATTTTTTTCTTTTCTTCTTTTTTTTTTTTTTCTTTTTCTTTTTTCCAGGCCCTATCACACCTCTTCGAGATGTGGATTCTTCATATATGAGCCCAGTTACGTTTTGGGCTTGCTTAAGGGAAGATCGTGATCGTGTTTGCGTATCGAAGAAAATCTATAGTAGAAATTGTTATCGCGTATTCGTCAATTTAATCGGATTTTGAAATTTATTCGAAAGACATTTATCTATATTCGAAGATGAAGATCGATCGGAGTTCATAATTAATAATTTAATCAATCAGAATTTTGGTAAGTATTCGGCGATGATATTTAACAAAAACAAGAACAGCACGGTAATGACGTAAAAATAGTTTTTAAATAGACATCGTCGTATCGTTGGATTAATATTACATAAAGTTTGTCGAGATAAAACGAGTAATTAAGGGAAGTTAGAAGCTCATTGGTTTATTATCATGTTGTGAGTTATTCTCGTTATAACGCTATACGATATTGAATTAATTAATTGACGCAATCGTGTTTCCTCCTTGTTTTTCTCTTTCTTTTTTTTCTTTCTCTCTTTTTCTTTTCTTTTTTTTTTTTTTTTTTCTTTTTTTCTCTTATACATCCATTCGAGATAATTCGAGTAGAAAAATATTGTGATAAATTCGATCAAGAATTTCGGGTTAATTTTCGGTTTCTTTTTTTCTATTTATTTTTTTTTTTTCCCTTTCTATTTTTCCTTAAGTTTTCTTCTCGAATCGTACATTTTATCTTTAGAAAATGATATTGATGGAAAGATCAAAGGTTAAACTAAAGGTATTCGAGAAAGTTTACTTGGAAAGTGTAATTACCAAGCACTTGTATGGTATTGAACTGAAGTAATTGACCATTTGCTTTGGTTGCAACGTGACGTGCCGAGGAATCAATATTCTCGTGATTAGCGTGAAAGAAAGAATAAAAAAATAGAGAGGGAAAAGAGAGAGAAAGAGAGAGAAAGAGAAGGAAAATGTCGAGGGTGTACTCTTTTAACAGTGTTGAAGATACACGTACGTATTGATGTCCCGTATGAGTCACAGATACAACGAAAGATATGAATGTAGTATACATGTATATAGGAAAGAGCCTATACGAGACGAGTTCTAGTGGGTGCTTCTGCTTGGTCAGCAGAGCGAAGGGGTGAGGTCACCCCACGGTCCGGCTGGCCAATAGGGCGGCTCTATTTTTTTTTATCAATACCACGTACAGCTTGGGAAGGTTGGACGAAGGGTTTCAAAGTGAAATGGCGGACACGTTAGACATATTATTCTTAGTGTTAGAAATTACGTGTTCTCTCTTTCTTTTTTATTCTCTCTCTCTCACTCTCTATTTCTCTCTCTCTCTCTCTCTCTCTCTCTCTCTCTGTTTTTTCTTTTCAAAGATTAGGAACACATATCCTGAGGAGAAATTATATGACAATTTTGTGGAAAAAATAAAAATATATGTATATACGTCTTATATGTAAAACAAAATGAAGGAAAAAAGAAAAGAAAAAGAAAATGTAGGGCCCTGGAAAGAACGAATGATGATATTGCGAAATTTCACGATCGAACTCTCGACCTTCTCATTGGAGAAGGCTATTTTCGCTTAGGAAAAAAGGGAAGGGCGTAGCGAAAGTAGAGATAGAAATTGTTAGGCTAAGAGGTTCCGGTTTGATGAGTGATCCTTAAGGTGATTTGATTTCTCGGATAACAAACGATAGCTCTAGAACCTTTGAACGTTAACTTTAACGTTAGTTTCGATCTTACGATCTTTTAAAAGGTCATACGTCGTCATCTTCAAGAAGAAAAAAAAAAAGAAAGAGAAGAAGTAAACGATGACGATGAAGATGATGAAGGAGAAGAAGAAGAAAAGAAAAAGGAAAGAAAAAAATTTCTTCAAATGTCAACATTATTTCTCCTTTTTTTTTTTTTTTGCATTTAGTTATGGTTAAGGGTTGTATCTTTCTTTATGGCGTGTGCCATAATGTCCAGTTTTTGACCCGGAAGGAAAAGGCCGAAAGGAAGTTTAGGGTGACCTTCTCTGGGGCAAAACCTTACGAGAACCCTTCTTATATACGTGCCTTGAAAACTCAAAGGAAAACTAGTTTTGACATTTCTTGACCACGTGCCAACACCTCTCTTTTCGACCCGTCGGCTTATTCCATTTCTTAAGCATCGAAGTCCGATGTATGTATGTTTTATATATATTTAAATATGTGTGTATGTATATCTGTGTATATATATATATATCTCTCTCTCTCTTGAAAAAAAAAAAAAAAAAAAAAATAAGAAGAAAAAGCATTTATTCTGACAATTCGATGAGTGTAGACTGAGATTTACGATTCTGATCGAATTTCGTAAAAATTGCTACAATTCTTTGGAAACGTACACTTACTAGGTACTACGTACCCTCTCAATAATAATAATAAGAAGAAGAAAAAGAAAAAGAAGAAAAAGATGGAGAATATTTGTCGATAAGAATTTTTCGTGACGTCATCGTCCGAGGGATGGACGAGTTCTCAATATAAAAGACGATTCCGAATAGTGTGGCACAAAACATCACTTAGAGAACTCCTTCTACCGTAGCGCAAACATGCTAATGGAGGATCCTTCCAAGTATAGTAGTGCCCTATACACACCTACGTGAATTTACTAACACAGAGAATTTACTATCTATGAGAATACACATCGATAAACTCGATTCCTTCCTTTTCTCCATCCTTTACTTCGACGATGGAAGAATTCTCAAAAATATATCTTTGGATAATATATATATATATATATGTATATATGTGTATAAATATATATATAATTGAGATATATATATATACATATATATATTGAAAAGACATATTTGGAAAAGACGTTTTTCATCATCGTATCATAGTGAACATTATATAAATTATTATTATTTTATCATTTTGAAAATAATCCTTATATTCGTATTTCTTATCGATCTATTCATCGATAATGTAATAATTAAGAAAGTTAATATCGGTCATCTATTCGATTACTGTGATTACTAAGAATAGAAATTTAAGTGCGTAATAATATATTATGTTCGACGTATGTATGTAGAAAGCGTTTGATGTAAAATGGTTAAAATGAGAAGGAGGTGGAGGTGAAGGTGGAGGTGGAAGTAAAGGAGAAGGAAGAGGCCTATGGGGGGTTTCGTGTCGTTTCACGAGAGGATCGAGAAAGACGAAACATAACTCGTCCCTTGACACACTCACCTTCGATACATATATACATACATACATACATATATACATACGTACATACATATGTATATATCCAGTTATATCGAATTCACGTAGATGGTACATGTATATGTATTATCTATATACAGATATACATATTTGTATATTCCTGTCCTACCGGCCGTCCCACGATTCGAGTTATAGATCAAAACGATGTACCAATTCCACGAGGGTATCCTTAGCTTCAAGATCAAAAAAGGACACAGGAGAGGAGGAAAAAAGGAAAGAAAGAAAAAAAAAAAAGAAAAAATAAAAAAGAGAATAAGGAAAAGAAGAAGAAAAAGAAAGAAAGAAAGAAAGAAAGAGGAGGGAACGATTCGAGAATTTGAATTTAAATTCCGAATTTTCTCATTCCCATGAGAGAAGCCACGAGGCTCCCTTGGTCAGCGTGGGATGCAGTTTTCGGTCCTGACGTCCTTCAATTTTTGAACAGGATCGGCTTGGGTTGTCCCGCGGGACGAGCAAGTGAACGCGAAGATCTTTCTCGACGAGTATATATGTACATTCACGTATATATTTGTGGATATGTATGTATATATATATATATATATATATATATATATATATATATGTATGTATGTATGTATTCGGAGAAACGATGGCTCCACCCTCACAGTAAACTCCAAATAACCCTATAAAGCTACATCGCCGTGTCGCCATTTTCGAGTTATTTGCGGAAAAAAATGCGTGTATTCGTTCCGTTTAAATATATAGCAAAAAAAAAAAAATAAAAAGAAAGATATATATATATATATATATAGATGAAAATTAGTATTACAACTAAATCATCCATGAATCATTTCTTTCTTCAAGTCGATATCCTTCTACAAGTTCTCATATTTTTATTCCCCTTTCTCGACATAGAAATGTCCTTTCGAGCTGGTCGAACATGCAATAGACGTGTCTCGTAAATCTCGAGAACTGTGGATGACTTCCGCGATCCTATTCGTGGTTTTTCACACTCGGAAAACTAGTAGAAAGGGTTTCCCAAGGAGTACTAGCTATAGTAGTAGTGTAATAGGATGTCCTTCCTA
>NC_060973.1:1747500-1767500 GCF_910589235.1 Vespa crabro
GGGTTGGGAGAGTCGGTATATAGCCGAGGTCGGTCGGGGTTGCCGCTTTCCACCCCCTCTATTCCCTACTTCCTTCTCACTCTCTCTCTTTCTCTCTCTCTCTCTTTCTATCTTTCTCTTTCTCTCTTCCTCCTATCCAGCGTTACGGTTTCTGCCTGCTTTGCATGGCCGGCAAAGCTTCCCCGGACTGAGCCACCCCTGCCCACCACTACCACTACTACTACCACCACTACTACTACTACTACTACTACTACTACTACTACTACTACTGCTATTGCTAGTACTACCTACCACTACTATCACCACTACCACGACTACTACTACCACCACCACCACCACTTTTCCCGACCGAAAAAGCAACCCTTAAAATAGGGGCCGAGACCACGGCCATTGTTGCCAGATGCCCCGCGCATTTGCATTTTCCCGCAGATTCGTTGAAAAATGAAGCTGCTCCTCCGACGACGTCTCTCTACCTTCTATCCATGTCTAAGAGTATCACGTTGGTATTAGGCACGGTTAGGTTGATTCCTAAGCTTTTTCTCCCTCTTCTTCCTTTAACTTTTCTTTACTTTTCAATATGCTTCGTAAATTATCATTATATTTAGATCATTCTGTCCTCGGTAATATCCCGGTAATATAATATAAGTATATAAAAAAATTGGTATCGTAATAAAATTTTTTCCACGTTATAAATATCAATCGATAAATATCATTTTCTTTCTTTCTTTCTTTCTTTTTTTTTTGCCCTCCTTCGTCCTTGATTTGTGTTTTTTTTTCTTTTCTTTTTCTTTTTCTTTTCTTTTTCTCTTCGTCCTTCGTCTTTTGTATATAATTCTTTGAGCATCATAATTGCAAGTATCTATTTTCTTTTCTCTTTCTTTTTTTTTTTTTCTTCCTTTCTCTCGTATTAAGGCAAATGAAAGTGGAAATAGAAGAAAGGAAGGGAATCCTGTATTCTTATCGATGAATTATTAGTCGATCTTATTATCAGGACAAACATTAGCCCTCCATTTGGAACTCCATCTGTATTTGAACGGCCCTTGTTTGAACGAGACGCGCGAAATCCGTATTTACGCAAAGCCGACGCAACCCTATTGGTCTAGGACTTATATACGAGCTACGGAGGTACAAAGGACTAAGAACTTGGATACACGAGAAATATGAAGTCGATCCATTTTGTTACTGGCGTGCCTTGCTTGTTTACTATTTTTTGACTCTCTCTCTTTCTCTCTCTCTCTCTCTCTCTCTCTCTCTGCCTGTCTCTATCTATGTATCTATCTCTCTCTCTATCTCTCTTTCTTTTATTCTCATTTTTCTCATCTTTTCCGATAGGATTTATTTTCATCGAGTAGACTTAGATTTGAATGTGATAGGACAAATTTGCTCTCTTCCTTCTTTTCTTCTTTTTTATTCTTTCTTTCTTTTTTTTTTTTTTTCATTTCTTTTTCTCTCGTAAATTCCTAATTATTATTTTGTTATATAGTGACAAAAATTTCAGTATATTTTTCTCTCTCTTTCTCTCTCTCTCTCTCTCTCTCTCTTTCTCATAAAATTAAAAGAACGTTTGAAGAGAAGCAGAAGAAAAAAGAAAATGAAAGAAAAAACGAAAAGCGAAAGATGCATTTATTTAGATCGCAAAAAAATAAAAGTATTTAAGGAAAACAAAGATGGGAAAACGTTTATGTTATGTACGAAGGTGTAAATCGTAAAGGTGGGCATCACTTCCACGATTTTGTGGAATCTCGAGCGACGGTAATGGGAATCACTTTACAGAGCTGAAGCAGTTTTTTTCCGGAACTGTAACCTGTGATAGATTTTCGCGTCGGGAAAATTTAATGGAAAAATCCGAGGTGTCAGACACAGACATGCCGGCGATACGTCAGGCCATTCACGACTAAGCCGTCTCTGCGCTTCGATGCTGAAGAGGAAAAAGAGAAAGTGTGGGCGAAGAGGGAAGAGTGACAAGGAACTGCCGGAAGAAAGTGAACGACGCAGAAAGAGAAAGAGAAAGAAAGAGAGAGAGAGAGAGAGAGAGAGAGAGAGAGAAAGAGAGAGAGAGAGAGAGAGGAAGAAAGAGAAAGAAAGAGTAAGAAGATCTGGTTTAAACGTATACATATATATACATGTATATATATATATATATATATATATATATATATATATGCATGTTTGTATGTGTGTATATATATGCAAAATGTACATGACTCATTTCTTTTTAATATATACATTTTACGATAAAAGAAGTGGTATAATTGTTAAATTGATTAAAAAGATAAAAAAAAAAAAAAAAAAAAAGAAAAGAAAAGAAAAGAGAAAAATTGAATAATAAATAATAATTTCATATAATCTAGATAATAAACGGAATAAGACTATTTTGTAGATAATTATAAATAAATGGACGGATAGATGGTTAGATCGTAAAAGTCGATTGGTTATATAAAATGTATACCTTGAATTTGTCATGCTTAAAGTGGCCTCGTTAAAGAATAGTTTCATATCTTAGAAGGGTTTGGAAATAGGGGATGGAAGGGGTTGATAAAACGATAGTCACGACATCTGCCGTTGAATCTTAGGTCGAACAAGAGAGTGAAAGTTCTTTGAATGAATGGTCGGTAATGTAGAGAAGGTGTTGGTTTAGTTCCTAGATCTAGTTCCTATCGTAAGTCTAGACGGAAGGTTAGGGTTGTCCAAAAGGTTTTGTTGGTTGTCCCCTCCTAGAACGAGCCTCCTCTTATAGAAGGGGGCATGGTCGGATTTCATCGTGTAAAATTGAAGAGCGTAGCAATGGCAGGGGTGCCATTTGTGACTATGGATAATTCTATTGAAACATTTCTATTGAGTGTTCGTATTTTTCTTTATTATTTTTAATAAAAAATTAATTGCTAATAATATTTATTATATTGCATTATATATATAAATGTTTATTACATAATTATTTTCTCGTGTGTATACGTTCAAATACGCTTTCATATATATAGATTGTGAAAAATAAAATAAATAAATATATATATATATATATATATATATATATATTAATAATATATTAATAAATATATTAATAAATTTTAATATTTACAATAGTTGAAAAACTTCTGCTAAATGTTGATAATTTTTTTTTTTTTAATTATTTTATTCCATAAATATATAAATATTAGTTATATAATTATCTTTATATATATATATATATATATATTTTTTTTTTGAGAAGATATAAATATATTTGTATATAATAAAACTAAAATTTGAATATTTCACGATTAAAAGCTGATCAAACGCTTTCATAGACATATCGATAAAAATCTATAAAAAAGAAAAAAAAGGAATGAAAAAAAAAAAAAAGAAAGAAAAAAGGAAACAAAGAAACAAAAGATAAAAGAAACATTTGAATTTGTATTAAATCGTAAGAAAAATATCGATACAAATTTTGATTGTATACATAGAAAATGAAGATATTTCCTCGAGTACACGAGCTGGGCACGAGCTGATTTCGCAATAGGGAGGTCCGGATTAATTTGGCAAATTGAACTGGTTCTTCCATCGAGTCCGATAATTTGGTGACTACCACGCTTCCTCCTCCTCCTCCTCCTCCTCTTCCTCTTCCACTTCCTCCTTCTCCCACTCCTCTTTCTCCATTTCCATCTCTCTTCTTCCATATCCTCTTCCTCTTACTCCTCCTCTTCCGTCTCCTCCTCCGGAGAAGGAAGTACCTTCGCCCGGAGAGGGTTGACGGTGTATCCTTGCTTGTCCTCCTTTCTCGCGAGGATTCACGTACCTGCGGTGTTTGACTCGAAGCTGAAGGGAATTCCAGCTTTCCTCATAGTCTATGTAGCTAGTTCCCTAATCGAATTAGAGGAGTCAGGATATTGCGTGCCGCTACGCCGCGTTCCCCCGTCTCTGGACCCCGCAATTGTTTTAAGTCGGCATCTCCGCCGAATCTCTCTTCCTCCTTCTCCTCCTCCTCTTCCTCTTCCTCTCTCTCTCCTCGTTCTCCACCACCTCCTCCTCCGTACTCCTCCTCCTTCCTCTCTTTCTCCCTTTCTACATCTCCACCTCTTAACAGGACATCGAATTTGTACTAAACTATCTGCCGACCGGAATATTGAATTATCGATGCTGTGACTCGTTTTGGTAAAAAGCATCTTCGACGATGATGACTTTGGCTCCACCTCTCTCTCTCTCTCTCTATCTATCTATCTATCTATCTATCTATCTATCTATCTATCTATCTATCTATCTCTCTATCTCTATCTCTCTTCAAGAGAAATCGGATTTATCGTAAACGAATATTCCACCTCTTACCTCTTACTCCCCCTTTCCACCACTTCCTCTTACCCGTTCGTGTACTCCGCGTTGGGCGCATGGTATCCTTCGGATACCGACTATGAATATTCGTAGACTGTGAGTTTGCGAACGGAAACTGTTTAGATCCCCATATGCGAGAGCTACTAGGGTTGGAGAGGGAGAGAGAGAGAGAGAGAGAGAGAGAGAAAGAGAGGAACAGAGAAACGGAGAGAAGATTGGAGGAGGTACACGAGGCTCTAGTTACTGCTTCTATAACGAGCGATTTGAGAGTACTTTTCCTTCGAAGTAGACAGCCTTTCGTTTCGAACTACTCTACCTCTATACTTCAAATGGATTTTCTTGTTAATATATTATATATTGTTACATAATAATCATAAAATCAATTCTTTTCTTTATTTATATTCCTTTCGAGAAAAGTTTTGTTCCATTGAAAAATTTTATTCTACACGTTTTGTTATATTTATAAGATAGAAATAAATGTATATAAATAGATAAATTGATAGATAGATAATTGGATAGATAGATAGATGGATGGATGGATAAATTGATCGAGAAAGAGAGAGAGAGAGAGAGAGAGAGAGAGAGAGAGAGAGAGAGAGAGAGAGAGAGAGAACAAAGATGCAGAGAACTTTCACTAACGACCAAAGTTTTTCGGTGTCCGAGACTGGAGCTATCATAAATTCAAAATGGCGGACCCTTTGAGGGCGAAAACAAAAGCCACTCGGGTTCACTGCTAGAGGCTCAGGGGCGGGGGTGGGGACGGACGGTGGTACCGGGCAACCCTTCTGAAGTCCTTCCCGAGGAGTCGTGCGGTATGGTAGAGGAGCAGGGTTAGCTTTCTGAGGGGTCGTACCACCGAAAATGGCGGACCCAATTAAGTGAGTTTAGACTACCCGTTACGATTTGACGTACGTACATACGTATCTACGTACGTTATGATACGTTCTCAGAAGTGAGAAGAATCGTGTGAGTCCTTTCGTAAAAGGGGGGTCTTACGAGTTCTTTCCTGTTTTATTCCTCTTTCGTTCGACCCTCCCTTGTCGATTCACGTTTCGTTGACCACCGTACACGTACCTAACTCCTTTTACTCCATGAATTTTACGAAGACTCTTGTAAGATTAATTGCTTTTTTTCTACTCATTAATTAGTTGCCTTCCTCCTAAAAGGAAGAACTTCCTTTTGTTCAATTGAGAATATTATTGTACGAGAGAAAGAAAATCAATTTTTCTTTTCCTTTTCTTACTTTCTTTTCCTTACTTTTTTTTTTTTTTTACTTTCTCTCTCTTTCTTTTTTCTTTTTTTTTTTTTTTTTTTTTTTTTATTGCTTCGTTTTTCTCGCTCTTTTTCTTTTCCCACCGATTGAATTAAAAATTTTTTATTCCGCTTTTTTCTTCTTCATCCTTTGCTTGTTTCTTTTCTTATCTTATCTTTTTTTTTTTTTTTTTTTTTTTATTATTATTATTTTTGTTAATTAATTATCATCGACGGAGATCATTAGGTTTTTGTCGTTGGATCAATCAGATATAGTACGAATTTGTTTTGAGAATATGATTTTATTGTACGTCAATATAAGATGTCATCCCTCGTAAGACGTCGTCCCATCTCTGTAATAACATCCGACAGAATGAATAAGATCCATAAGAGAATTTCTTCTTTCTGGCATTTGATCAAACAAAAAAAAATTCGAATATTTCAGATAATATTATTTCGAGAATGTTGAAAGATTAGGAAAAAGCCAGTTTGATTTATTGCCACTTGTATCACTCACTCTTCTTCCCTCCAGGTCTAACATTAACGATGATGTTATTATCTCGTTTAGGGTTGAATCCCTCGCTATATTACGGTCCAGAACTGGACTGACCAGATCTTACACCATTGATCTCTGATCTCGCTTTGAACTTGGATGCTGGACATTTAACCTGACCTGTTAACTCGTCGTACAGGTTGAGGGACAACTTATTTATCCCTAAGAAGAACAAAGAACGACGACAACAAGAAAAAAGAAAAAAAAAAAAAGGAAAAAGAAAGAAAAACGAAAACTATTATTACGTCCTTACATAAAGGATATTTAATTGATATTTAAATTATTTTTTATAATTCACAAGAAATGTCTTTGATTCTTATCAGCTGATATTACTATACTATACCTATTATTTTCAACTCTTGAGACACGTGAAGAGGACAAAAGATATAAGAATCCTAGTAGGGTGGATGTAGTACGTAGGTAATACATAGAAAAAAGTTAAGAAAGGAAGGAAGGAAGGAAGGAAGGAAGAAAGTAAGAAAAAAAGAAAGAAAGAATGAAAGAAAAAAAATAAGTAAGAAAGAAAGAAAGAAAGAAAGGAAAGAAGGAAGGATAGAAAAAAGAAAAAGAAAAAAGGTACGAGGGTTGAAAGCGATCGTATAGGAGGATCGAGAGTCTCAAAGATGAGCAGGCCAGCTTTGATGCCGTATTAGCTGGGCGATTCCATCGAATTTACGTCGAGTTTCGATCTCGAGGAGGCTTCGATCGCCTACGAACGCGATATCTAGTATATTTGTAGAAGTAATAACGGGCCGTTGGAAAAGAGGTTGCCGGAGGAGGGTTGTTGGAAGGTAGGAGGGGTTCGACCGAGCCTGGGGAGATCGGGGGTGGGTTTATAGCGAAGGTGAGGAGGCAAAAGGAGGTGGAGGGTAGCTTGGCGACACTCAAGTCTCTCACTCACTCACTCTCTCTCTCTATCTCTCTCTCTTTCGTTCTTGCTAACTCTGCCCTTCTCTATACACATACACACAGAGAGGGAGAGAGAGAGAGAGAGAGAGAGACATATACATGTATATACACATACACATGTACATGCACATATATACATACCTACATATACTACTCTCCGTCTCCGTCTCTTTCTATCTATCTCTCTCTCTCTCTCTCTCTCTCTCTCTCTCTCTCTCTCTCTCTCTCTCTGTTACTCAGAGCGAGCTGTACAAGGGTCCATCTCGTAGCAACGCCCACGGAAACTCGAATCGATACGACGCACTGTTCTGGAAATTCAGCGGATTTTCACGCTCGTTTTCGAATTTCGTTTGGTACGGCTCGTCAAAATTATCGACTTTGGTTGATATGGACCGGGAGCTTGGCGGTACGGGGGTGGGAGGGTGGGGGGTGGGTGAGTGAGCGTGACGGGGATTGCAGGAAGCTGGATAACGTTAGATACTCGGTACGACGTTGGAATTTTCGTAATAACTCCGGTCTCGCGAATATAGGGAGAACGGTAGAGAGGGGGAGGGGGATATATACGACGAATGAGGAAAGAAATCGGAGGACGGTAAATGTCAGAAGCGTCGCATCAAAATTCGAATGATTCGAGTGTTTTTAGAGGATCGAGTTTCTGCGAGATGATTTTAAGGAGGGCTTGGCGGGAGGGGGTAGGTCAATGAACCTATCAAATCAAAATTGTTTCCTATCTATCTCTTTCTCTTTCTATCTATCTATCTATCTATCTATCTATCTATCTATCCATCTCTATCTTCGCCTTTTTCATACGTACATGTCTTAAAATGTATAACTTCTCTCTGTCTCTCTCATTGTATACATTCCATTCGTCGTACGTTTTCTTCGTTCGCCAGAGAAAAGGAATAAGAATAAGAAGAAGGGGAGGAAGAAAAAGAAGAAGAAGAAGAAAAAGAAAAAGAAGAAGAAGGATTACCGCGAAAAAGAAACTGTTAGCTCTCGAAAACCATAGGAATTTCTTACTCCTTTCTGGTTCTTAACTTCGATTACTATCTTCCTTTATGAGTACGCAGAAAGAGGCGGAAGGATTTAGGTGGTGGGGGGATTGGTGGATGAGGAGGAGGAGGAGGAGGAGGAGGAGGAGGAGGAGGAGGAAGGAGGTGAAGGAATGAGGTCCACTCGACCAAGAAACAAGAAGCGCGCGCTCGTCTGTTAGTATATATAAGACAATCTGAATATATTCCGTGCTTGAAATGACATTTTATTCTTTTTTCTTTCTTTCTTCTTTTTTCTTTTTTTTTTTTCTGTCTTTTTTTTTTTCTTTTTCTTTTTCCGTTTTTTTTTTCTTTTGATCATTTTTTCTCTTTCTTTTTTCTTTCTTTTTTTCTTTTTTTTTCTTCCTTTTTCCTTTTTTCTTGGCTCTCTATAGATATATGCAACTATCGACACGGCAGGCATAAAAATTGGGGTGACGTTTACGAGTGTCTCCAACGTTCTTCGCAAATGTTTACTGGCTTTTAAACGTGCTTCAGTAATCCACAAGTTCGTTGTATATAATTTTCTATTCCTTTTTTTCAATTTTATTTTCTATTTTATTTTCTATTTTATTTTATTTTATTTTATTTCATTTTATTTTATTTCCTTTGTTCTTTCTATTTTTCCTTTTCTTTTAATACCTTAATTTTCTTCACTCGACGTAGGAACGCTGAAGAAATGAACAAATAAATCGGAATCGGACGACAGCTTAGAGGCGAAAAGGATGAAAGGAAAATTCGTCCCCTTCCCTCCCTCCCCCCCCTCTCTCTTTCTTTCCTTCTTTCTTTTTATCTTTTTCTCTCTTTCTCTTTTACGGTGTGACCAGCGAGGCGTCCTCTTATGCATGGCCGATATCGATATGTGTACCTATGTATATCCTCACGAGCAAGCAACCGTTGCTGGAAAAGTCCTTTTCCCTTTCCACATACTTCTCCTCTTCTTTCTCCTCTTCCCCCCCCCCTCTCTCTCTCTCACACACACTCTTTCCTTCTTTTTCTGCGTCTCCGTAGCGCATTCGTTTCCAGACCGACGGAAGTTCGTGCACGAGAAATCCGGAAAATTGGACAGAGCGATCGTTCCGAGTTCTCTTCAAATGAACGATATCCCTCTTCTACATTCCGCAAGGCCATTTCTTTTTCTTTTTCTGTTCTGTTTTTTTTTTTTTGTTTTGTTTTTTCCTCTTCTTCTTTCTTCCTCTTCTCTCTCTTTTTCTCTTTCTTTTTTTTTTTTTTTCTTTTTTTTTATATATATATATGTACAACCGAATATAAAAAAAAAAAGAGAGAAGGAAAGAACCAAAAAGATTCTCAAGAAAATTCGTTTCTATAAATTTTTTGTTTATTTCCCCTTTGATTGGTTGATCACCACTGATATCAAATTTGTCTACACGGGCGATTGTGGTCAGTTCTCGTACCCAGAAACTGACCGATCCAGTTTACATTCCGGTTTTTATTCTGAACTTCGCCCTAGAAAATCCCGACCCGATCCCTGTCAACACAGAGGCGTGCGCGTATATCTATGGAATGACAAATGCCATACTCGCCACTAATGTTACTGAACAACAAATTATCCAGTCGTCATCGCGATAAATATCATCTCGAGAACTTGTATAATGTCCGCCATGTCCGTCTATCATCGATATTTTATACATTGGTTGTTTTACGTCATCCGTTGCGTGACAATAAGAATAAAAATAATAATAATAATGGCGATGCTGATGATAATAATAATTATAATAATAATAATAATAATAATAATAATAATAATAATCTTCTTAAGTTTTTATTAATCGTATTCATTTTTGTTTCAGACACGTTATGCACGTATTTGTATCGTCACGATGATTTTTCCGAAATAAATTTCAAAATCCAAAAGCAACAATTTTTTCTTTTTTACGAAAATAACATTATTCCCGAAGGTCTGATCGATCGTTTTTTATTTTTTTTTTATTTTAAAAGAAAACGTATATATACGTATATGTATTCGTAAGTATTATTCGCATTCGTATAAAAAATGTATATAAATTGTACTATTTCTAAACATTGATATATTATATAAATATATATGTTTATGCGTTTGTGTTTATCAACAGATTTTAATTCGTGATTTGTATTCCAATGGATCATAATACTACGTAAGAAGAGGACGTACGAGTGATTACATTTAGCAAATAAATAAACGTGAAAGCCTTGTCTTACTCCTTCCTAACTACGTCATCCCAAGCATCTCTTTTCCATGTGTTAAACGTGAAAAATTTTTCTTATCCCTTCTATAATATTAATTCACTAAAGTATCCTGCGCAGGTGTGCAGACCGACGGTAAGTAGCGCATAGAAGATATCTATCGGCCGATAGGATCCAGAGAGCACAGTGCCTCGAAGCTGTTACGAGTCGGCACACGACCCTCTATTAACTGTCCCATAAACAGATAATCGTGAATTACATAAAACGATATGATCGTACGACGAGGTCAGATAAAGTCAAGAGTTAAGAGATATGGGAATGATCATATTCGCATTTCTCAGCTCGTTCGAGTAACGTCTAGGTCTAGATATTAATTAAGAATGTATCATGATAGAGAATCGATCTGATAAAGTTATAAATAGAAAATGAACAATAGAGATAGATAGATAGATAGATAGGGATATATATATATATATATATAAAAAGCTAGATTTATATTAATAATACAGTGTTTCAGATCAAAGTAAAATAAGAGAAAAAGTCAACAAAGAAAAAACTGAATATAAAAGTATGAGGATTGGAAAAATAAGAATGTAATTTCCGTATATAAAAAGGGCTGAAAGAATAACCGACAAGCGAAAGGGTATCCTTACAAAATTTCATGGCGTTGTTTGACAACGGTAGTCGAGTAGTAAACCGCGACTTCAAACGGCGTCACGTCTTTGTTTGTTCTGGAAAAGCATAAGAGAACGAAGAGAACGAATGGTTTAGCCTCTCTCTCTCTATCTCTCTTTCTCTCATTCTCCTCTTTCTCTTCTTTCTCTCTCTCTCTCTCTCTCTTTCTCTTTCTCTCTAATTCTCCTTTACGAGAAAGGACGAGAAAGAGGAGAGCGCAACGTTAATCATTATCCTGGGGTAAGTCGAGAGGCGAAGGAAGTCTCCTTTGAGGCCGGACCACGGTTTCTCTGCCCGGAATTCCAGAGCCTCGGATTACAATTTGGCGAGTCCAGGAGACTTGAAGGGTGAGATAGAGAGAGATAGAGATAGAGAGAGAGAGAGATAGTGAAAGAGAGAAAGAGAAATATATATATATATATATATATATATATATATATATATATATATAGATAGAGAGAGAGAAGGAGAAGGAGAAAGAGAGGAAGGAAGATAGACTGAGTAAAATGGCTGCCGGCGGTAGGGTAGTTTTGCTTGGTGTGGGGTGGTTGCGAGGGTGGCTAACTGGGTGGTCGACGAAGAAGAGAGTAGGAGGAGAGGAGGTGTAGGTAGTCGAAGGGGACTGGCGGTTGCCGAGGTCCGGGGCAGAGGGAACCGATGCTAGCCACAACCCCTTAAGGGTCGAACGAACCCTTGCACTACCACGAGTCGAGTCCACCGAGTCTCTCTATCTCTCTTTCCCTCTCTAACTTCTCTCTCTCTCTCTCTCTCTCTCTCTCTCTGTCTTCTTCCTGCCTCCTTCACTCCCTTCTCTTCACTTTCTCTCTCTATCTCTCTCTCTCTCTCTCTCTCTCTCTCTCTCTCTCTTCTACACTAGTTCTCCTTCTCTTTCTAACTTTAGCTATCCCTCCCCACCTTCCTGACTGAACAACCTTTATATCTACAGCCACTATACCCACTACCATGAGAGTACCTAGTACCTACCTCGGTTATTCGCGTGTTCGAGGGAGAGAAATGTCGAGAGAGGGAGAGAGAGAGAGAAAGGGAAAGAGAAAGAGAAACAGAGTAGAACGAAGAAGAGAGAGAGAGAGAGAGTGAGAAGAAGGGAGAGTACAGGACGAGACAAACGTGGTGGATGTTGAGTTGCAGGAGGATGAGAACGAAAGGGCAAATGCGAGTGGAAAGGATAAAGAGAGAGAGAGAGAGAGAGTAAGGGGGCAGGAAAGAAGAGAGAGATGAAGAGCAGGGGTGGACGCTCGAGGAAAGGGTAGTTCGGGCAAGGGTGGAATTTTAGAGGCAGGACCAGCATTAAAATACACGCCGTGCGAAATACCAGGCGTGAATTAGTGTCCCTTTACGTACACAAGATCTTTGTGGCTACTACCGAACGAACGGACGAAATCTTCCCTATTTTCCTTAACTCTGGAAATAACCCCTCTCTCTTTCTTACTCTCTATCTTTCTCTCGCTCTCGCTCTCGCTCTCTCTTTCCTCGTTTTCCTACCAGGTGCTTCTAATCGTGATAACGGACCCTGCATTATCTACGAACGCGCTAGCAACATTTCGACGAGAACGAAGACGACGACGACGAAGGTTGCGACATGTTAGTGAGACGTTCGCAAATTTGTAGCTTAGACTGAAAGAGAGAGAGAGAGAGAGGGAAAGAGGGAGAGAGAGAAGGGTAAACTCTTGCAAAGGGGTGGCCAATGTGAGATCTTATTCTCGGCAATGCTTTCGTTTGTGTGTGTCTATACATGTGTGTATGTGTGTATGCGAAGAAGAGGATCGAAAGTTTCAAGAACTTTCCTACGAGATCTTTGCTTTTCTCACCTTTCTCCTATACTTTAATTCGGAATACTTGAAATTTATATAAATCGTAGAAAAAAAGAAAAAAAAAGGAAAAGGAATATCCGATAATTCTACGGCTGTATATATATATATATATATATATATATATATATATATATATATATATATATATATGTATCTGTATTTTATTATTTATTAATATTCAATATCACTCAATTATGATTCGATAAGTAATATTGGAATGTATTTAAATATTATATATATATATATATATATATATATATACAAATATTTTTATAATTGTTAAAAATTCTGATATTAAGTATTTATTAATCGAGATCGATATC
Organism: Vespa crabro; assembly: GCF_910589235.1. Taxonomy (NCBI): domain Eukaryota; kingdom Metazoa; phylum Arthropoda; class Insecta; order Hymenoptera; family Vespidae; genus Vespa; species Vespa crabro. Next base: position 1,760,561 of record NC_060973.1, read on the forward strand.
TCTATATAAAAGTTTTTATTAGAATCGTATTGAAATCCGAAGACATATGGTTTTAACAAAAGTTCTGATAAATATCGATGACGCGAAAAGAAAAAAAAGAAAAAACGAACGTGCGCATTTGGTATGTAGGTGCGATTGAAAAGAAATTTCAAAAAAAAAAAAAAAAAAAAAAGAAAAAGGAAAAAAACAAAAAAAGAAAAAGAAGGCATGGTTATCGTTCCTTCTATTGATATAATTTGATTAAACAATGGCAAATATCTATGTCTAAAGCTTTGAAAATAATCTTTCATTTTAGTCTTCCGAACACGATTGTAGAATTTCGATTTTGAATCACCGGTGAAATGTCAAATACATTTAAGCGAGAAAGAGCAGAGGACACAAAGACGAATGAGCTACGACGTGGAATCGAAGGTGTACCGTGAATTTTAACATTTCACAAACGTTCTCGCGACTTTGTTACATACATATATACATACATATATACATACATACATATATATATATATATATATATACATATATACATAGATACATACATATCGTATCGAGATTCGTCTCCGCCATCCTGGAGCGGGTCAAGCGGGTTCGCTCGAGCTCCGATGGAAAGCGTAAATAACGGCATTGTCCGTCGCGATAAAAATCGCTATTACGTGTTCAAATTCTTTGCAATATCAATTTGATATCGATTTATCGCTTCGTATTTCAAATCATACGTTTAACGCTTTACATCGTTATAATTTTTCTTTATATTTAATGAGAAAATATATATTTATATAAAAGAATAACGATGATATATGGACGTACCGTACGTCGTCTGATATTCGAATTAATTAATATCGTTATAATACGAAAATGAGATAATTATAATAGAAAACTTAATTGACTAATTCGAATTAGAATTGGTTTTTTTTTATCGTCCGGAACGTCTAATTTTGTTCGTTGAATTACGACGAATGAATGAAAACAAAAAGAAAAGAAAAAGAAAAAAAAAAGAAGAAAAGAAAAAGAAAGAAAAAAAGAGAGAAACGAAAACGAAAAAAGAAAGAAACCATAAAAGCAAGAAAGGTATAAAAAATAAATTCGTCGGCTGTAAATATCACGTTAATTGTCATTATTACTATTATTATTATTATTATTATTATTATTATTATTATTATTATTATTATTATTATTATTATTACTACTATTATTATTAATATTTACGATCGATTCATTTTCTATTTGATATGTTTTCAATCATCTCGCTCTTTTAATCTTCTCTCTATCTCTCTCTCGTTCTCTTTTTTTTTTCTTTCTTCCTTTTTTCCTTCTTTCTTTCGTTTTATAGCCAAACGTTGCGAAGAATCGGTGCGACGCGACGACGGCACCGCACGGATTTAACTAATAAGAGCAATTAGCGCCGGGGGTAGTAACTAGGGGTGGTTTGCCCGCCATGGCATGTCTCTCGCCTGGCGGTCGCCTCGGTCAATACCCACCGGACAAGATGGCCGACGCCCACTCCAACACAAACTCAAAGTTACATACATTTATGTACTCAAATGTATAACTCACCTCACCCCAGCTCATACCACCGTCACCATCACCACCACCACCACCATCACCACCACCACCCTCCGCACCCTCTCCGGACGGAGTTTCCTTTCTCCTTCCGCCAGTTTCAACCCTCCCGTTCTCTCGCGCCATCCACTTGGCTACACGGACACCGAACTTCATCATTATTATCTCGCTGGCCTCCTCGTACCTACCTACCTACCAACCGAATGTGGATATTGCGAAACTCTCTTGCGCTCATATCTCCGACTCTATTGACATTGCCTTGAAAAATGAATAAAAATAAAGATATATATATATATATATATATATAGAGAGAGAGAGAGAGAGAGAGAGAAAGGGGAAAGAGAGAGAGAATAATTTAATTTTTCTCGTCAATTTTCTCTTTACCATCTCACATTTTTATCTCATTATTATTATTATTATTATTATTATTATTATTATTATTATTAATTATTAATATTATTGATAATTATTAATACTCATTTGACTTGAATTAATTCCAGATTTTATTCGCTTCTTTTCCTTCTTCCTATTATTTTTCTTTTTCTTTTCCTTTCTTTTTTTATATCTTCCATTTCATTTTATTTTCTCGAATAACTTAACTATGCATACATATACGAAGGGATAGAGAAAGGAGGATAGGGGGAGGGTGGGAGGTGAGGGTTTAGTAACGAATAGTATTCCTGTGAGATCGTATAAACGAACCGTGCGAATTGGCACGTTTCTGTGATCCTCGATTGGTCAGTGAAGAGGGGTGGCCAAACTACGCAGCCGATTGGTCAGAACGACCCTTCTGCCAAGCGAATACTGACCCTTCGGGGGTGGCTTCTCGTCCCTTTTCCAAATGTATCTATCCTATTTCATATATATATATATATATATATATATATATATATATATATATATATATATACGTATGTATACATATAATAAGTATATAACAAGTAATTCGTTAAGTCGTTAATAAAAAGTATAAAGTTTAAAAGAAGAAATGAATATTTTTATATTTTATAAACGATAAATCGCGGTGGAAACGTTTAGATTTGTATCGACGACAATACTTTTCCAGCCACCCCATCGGAAAATCAAATAGACCCGAACGGGAGAGATCAAGAATGAAGAGGAGTATCGGAAATAATGAGATTGAAATTAATTCGTAATTCTTAATGTCGATTGAAAGGATAATTTTAACAATAAGATAATTCGACTGTTTTCGTTGAAATAATTGGTTATACTTTTTTTTCTCTTTTTTTCTTTTTGTTTGTTTGTTTTTTTTTTTTTTTCTTTTTTTTTTCTTTTTCTTTTTAACATTCGTAAAAGCAATAATAATATCTCTTAATATTTATTTCTTTTTATCCATTGAATAATATGTACATATACACGTACGTAAATATTTATGTATTTTGTATGTATATGTATATATATATATATATATATATATATATATATATATATATATATATATATATATATAAGTAAAACGATATTATCTTTTTCCTTTTCGTAAAGTTTTCAAACGATATCGAAGAAGCGACGGGAGACAAAATTCGATCGCGAGCTGTTTAACTCGAAGATAAATGAACGTTACTTAATCTTTTGACCAAGGAATACGCGACAGCGCCCGCTTACCTCTCCTAATCCAGTGCAATTGTTTTCGTGCACGTTGACTGCTTATCTGGCTTAACAGCCGACTAATTCCGCGATCTAGCAAACTTCGAACTTCGAAGACACTCTCGTTAGTTAAATCGTCCTGTCCTTTTCTTTCCTGTTCTTCGTTCCTTTCTTTCTTTCTTCCTTCCTTTCTTACTTTTCTTCTTCAATTTCTCCTTCTTTCCCTTTCTCTCTCTCTCTCTCTCTATTTCTTTCTTTCTTTTTTTTATGCTCTTTTCGCGTCGAAAAAAAAAAAGAAGTACGAATTAAAACGTTCGATCACTTAGCGATTAGACTAATTACAATCGTTAACGAAGTATTTCGAGTAAAGTATCGAACACATTTTTACGCGAATAATTAATTAAGCTAGTTATATAGCGTTTGTTTATATTTAAAGGAACATAATAGTATGGAGAAAAACGTATGTTGTTGTTGTTGTTTTTTTTTTTTCGGTTTATATTTTTATATTAACTTAAGTTCAATTTTTAAATAAACAAATCGATTGTTTTCTTTTGTATTAGAAAATATTTGTATTTTTATGTGTATATATTATGATATTACAGATCGATACATAACATTGCATATTCAGAAATATTATAAAATATACGCATTCTTTTTTTTTTTTTCATGCTTGTATACGCTTGAATATAATTGGACAGTAAACACAGGCTCGTTCAACTTTTACGGAGGGGTTAACCTTGTTCCAACGTGTAGTCTCTATCCATATAGGGTTTATACCTCCTCATTTCTTGAATAGAAAAGTGAGGGGTAAGTTTTTCTACCCAGCCTGTACCACCCCTATTAGTAGGCAACCAGGTACGACATCGGCGTTTACCGAATTCAAGTATCACAGGTGTTATCGAACGTAAAATGAAACTGGAGATATTTTTTCCTTTCCTTTTCGTTTATTCGTATAGTCCTTTTTTTCCTTTTTTTCTTCTTGTTTTGTTTTCGATGGAAATATTTATCAAAATTAAAGGAAACGTTATGGAGAAGTCCCTTTTCTTTTCTTTTCTTTTTTTTTTTTCTTTTTTCTTCAAAATTCATTACCTTATTGTCATTTTTTGCACGACTATAAAAAAGTTCGTGCAAGTTTTATCATCCTGATAAGAAAGTTTCGAAGGTTGTTTGGTGTCACGCAGGACACGTTAGAAAGGACACACATACAGAAAGAGAGAGAGAGAGAGAGAGAGAGAGAGAGAGTGTGTGTAAGAAAGGGAGAGAGAAAGAGAGAAAGAGAGAGTTTATATTTTTATCATGATTCGCTAAGCCACGAACTCGAGTAGAGAATTGGGGTAGACGAAAGGGGCGGTGGTTGTAATGGGTGGGTGGTGAGGAGGGTGGGGATGGGTCGGGGGTGAATAGGCGGGAGTACTAGCTGTTTGACATATTTTGTCCCGAAAACCGACAGATCAGGAACGTGGGTTCGTGCACATTGGAAGGGTTGTCGTGGGATGGGTACAGGGGGCACCTCTGTTTCTGACGTGCAGATTAGTGTCCGCCATTGTAGTGACGTCACCATAGTTAACGCGCATTCAAACGACAGAAGAGGACGCTGGCAAAATTATTGACCAGGTCGTTTAGCCAGAAACGAGTTCTCAACGAGTCGTCGTTTCTCATCCCACTGTTCTGCTCTCTTTCTCTTCTTCTTCCTTTCTTTTTTTTTCCTTTCTTATTTTCTTTTTCCTTTTTGTTCCTCCTCTCCTTCCTCTTCCTCTTCCTCTACTTCTTCTTCTTCTTCTTATTCTTCTTCTTCTTCTTCTTCTTCTTCCTTCTTCTCCTTTTTCATTTTATTTTCCTCTCGCTTGGACTCGGTGACATCGCCACGTCCCGTCGTCCACACGACTCCAAAGGATAAATCCTACTATGACTTTGGAGTCCGTTGTTTTAGGTCGATCGTGAGCCAAGCTTTGATTCCAAAGCTGTCAGAAGTCGGTTCTTGGTTGACAGATGAATGTGCGCATGGAACAATGGGACCGACCAAAAATTAACGCCATTGTCCTAACTTTGAATTCGCATGCCGCTGTTTACCCCCCACCAAGTCAATTGCTATGGTACAGAGAGAATACCTAGACGTATGCCGTGGCAAGACGACGAGTATTACTCTCTCTCTCTCTCTCTTTCTTTCTCTCTCTGTCTCTTTCTGTCTCTCTTTGTCTCTCTTTGTCTCTCTTTGTCTCTCTTTGTCTCCCCCCCTCTCTCTCTCTCTCTTTTTCGATTGCTGCCTTTACGACGAATTATTCTGAAAGTGGGTGGTACGTTTCCAAGTTTAATCCGTAGTTCGTACTACTAGTACTTGGTAAAGAAAGGCACGAAGTACGAAAAGTACAAACTTCGATATAAGAAACAGAAAAGAGAAAAGAAAAAAAGAAAGAAGAAAAAAATAATAAAAGAAATCAAATAACGATTTGTAAAAAAAAAGAAAAAGAAAGAGAGAGAGAGAGAGAGAGAGAAATGTGGTTTAAAAATAATCGAGTTTTAATCGAGATACGCTTGTAATCAAATGCGAAAACCAGTCGTTCGAAATTAATAGAGATACATATGAAAGTTTGTGCCCCTGATGGAATGCAACCGTTTATACGAGCACGTAATCATCGTTATCGTACATTAACATTTTCTTTTTTCGTATTCACTTTCTAATATGTGCCATACATTTAAAATGAGTATTATATATATATATATATATATAGTCTCTTGAAAGAGACGAATTTATCAAAACGTTAGTTTGTAATAATACCTACGAGTAAAGGTGAGGTCACGGTGAAGCCACTCTTTCATGACTTTTCTCACAAGAGGAAAAAGACGTAGTAAAAAACAAAGAAGGAGAAGAAGAAGAATAAGAATAAGAATAAGAAGAATAAGCAGCAGCAGCAGCGGTCTCCGAAGATAAATTTATGAGAAACTAAGGAGTTTCGTGGTCGTTGTGAAATGTAGGTATTATGTAATATAAGTAATAAGCGTCCGATAATAGTAGCTCGAAACAAGTTAGCCAATTTATATAACGAGCTTTCTATAGCCCGCGGAGTATAGGCATATATCGAGAATTATCTTATACGGGTCGAATATCTGAAGACGACCCTTTCGCCTCACGAGCGATCAATCAATCAGAATCGTCGATCGGTCGATCGATCGATCTATCCGTTCCATTCAGTTCTGATCCGATGCGATCGATCGGTCATTTTGCGTTCGACGACCCTACGATAAAGGATTCATCGAAGTTTTAAAATATTGAAACGATACGTAAATAAGTTACTTACTTACTTTCTTCTTTTACCCGTACTCGTATATACAACTCTTTCAAAGAAAAAAAAAGTAGAAAGAAAAAAAATCTACGAATCTAATATCAAATATTAAACAATATACTTACCAATTTTTCATCCGTTAGATAATCTTCAATCGATTTAATTATATAGGTTTATGATATTTGGGATATAAGATATGAGCGAGAGTATAGATCGTAAAAGAGAAAGTAGATCGTACTTTTATTATTATTATTTAAAAACAATGTCGTTTATTTGAATCGCACAAGACATACACCGTAACTTCTATGATTTTTTTTTTTTTTTTTATAATTAGAGAGACTCCGCCGAGTAAATCTTGGTCAAAGATTGTCGCAAGCTTTGATCAGTGTTTGCTCGAAGTCGCCCGTTCATTATTTGTATGTATGCGTGTATGTGTATTATGTATATGTATGTGTGGGTTTCTATCCGTTTGTATCTTTTTTATTTATTCGTTC
>NC_060973.1:1772500-1777500 GCF_910589235.1 Vespa crabro
AGAGAGTGGAAGAGATGGGAGAGGTGGGATGATTGGGATCGGGAATAATTAGGTATGGATTGGATTTTGGGTTTGGGAAAATGTGGGATAAGTAACAAGGAGGAGGATGATTTGGGGGAGATGGTAGAGGGTTAGAAGTCCGATCGATCTTTTTACCCGCGAAAACCTCAGTCTTGGGTAAATTGCGAGAACAAACGAACAGAGAAAACGCAAGAGAGATCGTGAGGTTGCCCAATGATGGATACGCTCGTCGATCCTCGTTGGATCAATTCGTTTCTATCGATCCTGCGAAGGCCGTACAAATGCGATTTCCAAATCGAGCCACGATCGATAATAAATACGATCAACGAACAAGACGCGCTAATAATGCTTTTGCGAGGCCAACGAGGTGCCGATCCTGATTTTTCCTTTCTTTTTTTTTTTCTCTATTAATCCTTTACTATTTAATTTCTCTTTCTCTTTGAATCTCTCTTATCGTTTTATATATATAAAATCAGTCCTTGATTGACACCTCGATCGCAACGATATTAGCGACGATAAACCTAAACAACTTTGGCATTTTCTTAAACCTTCAAAAAACATCTTTGTTAATAATTTAATAGGGGGATTGTGGGGGGTGTAAATTAACCCGACCGACGATCTAAACTCACTGGAACCATAATCGTAATAGTTGACAATCGCAATGATAATAATAATAATAATATCAACTAATAATAGCAATAATAATTCACAATAATAATAATAAAACTAATAATAATAATAATAATAATAATAATAATAATAATAATAATAATAATAATAATAATAATAATAATAATAATAATGATAATAATAATAATAATAATAATGATAATAATAATAATAATAATGGAAAAACTGACAATAATAATAATAATAATAATAATAATAATAATAATAATGGCGACAATAGCAATAATATCAATATAATAATAATAATAATAATAATAATAATAATAATAATAATAATAATAATAATAATAATAATAATAATATTATTAAAAATATGAATGATCAATAATAGATAATAAAGTCGTTAATAATAGATACATATATATATAATACATTTTATGTAGGATCGAGCTAAAGCTTACAATAATAACTAGAGAATGTAGCACATACTTCGAGTGTTGCTCCGTATTTTAATGTATTATCACGTACTCACAGTATTATTATTTATTACTATTCCTAGTATCTTTCTCTCTCTCTCTCTCTCTCTCTCTCTCTCTCTACTATTCTCTTTCTTTCTCTCTCTCTCCCTCTCTCTCATTCTTAACAGGGCATTGAATGTCGATGTTTATATATTTACAAACAGGATCGTAGAAGTCGACGAATAAATTATTATTTATTTATTTATTTATTTATTTATTTATTTATTTGTTTGTTTGTTCGTTCATTCGTTTATTATTACTTTTCTTTTTCTTCCCCCCCTCTTTTTTCCTAACGAGAGTGAGATGCAAAAAACAAAAAAAAAAAAAAAAAAAGAAACAAATAAAAAAAAACAAAAAGAATAGAACGGAAACGAAAAATTTGGATATAGAACGTGAAATGAAAAATTCAAATAAAAAAAAAAAAAAAAAAAAAAATAAAAGAAAAAAGCAAATCGCTCTTTTTGTTTGTTCTTTTTTCCCTTTTTCTAAAAAAATTACGCACTTTTTTTGCGTATAAAGAGACAATCGTCTAATGTACAAAACATCCCCCATTTCTTTTCGTATTTCTTCTTTTCTTTTCTTTCCTTCTTTCTTTCTTTCTTTCTTTCTTTCCTTCTTTCTTTCCTTCTTTCTTTCTCTCTCTACCTTTTCTTTTTTTTTATTTTCTCGCTATTACATACACGGTGGTTTTAGATCGATCTTCCAAGTGATAAACGTATGTATGTATATAATATATTACGTTATACAATATGTATACATATATTATTAAATAAATAATCTTCAAATACGTTAATAAAGTCACTATGTTCATAAACCTATGTGTGTATGTATATATTTATATTCTGTATATTTTCATTTTATATATATATATATATATATATATATATATATATATATATATATATATATATACATATACATATATATATATATATGAGTGTTGTGTGATTTATATATATATTTTTATATATATATATATTTATTTATTTATTTATTTATTTATTCATTCATTCATTTATTCATTTATTTATTTATTTATTTATTTATTCATTCATTTGTATGTATATATGCATATTTATAGGGTCGTTATTTATAAGTATTTATAGCGATATAATTTAAATAGCTGTGCTGTGAGACTCGCAAAGTGGTAACCATTCGTTCGTTTTATATATTTTTATGTTGTTGTTGTTGTTGTTGTTGTTTTGTTTTCTCTTCTCTTTTTAACAGATCAAAAGAAGAAACAAGAGATTTAACTCTCCTTACCCGGTTATCTATCCACTCCTGGACCAAACTAACTCGAATTCTCCTATCGACTAATTTGCGATCGAAAAGATCATTCGTCGAACTTATCGAGTCTATTTATAATGTACGTGAGTATCCTTTTCCTTTTTCCACTCCCTTCATTGGAATATTAATCTATATTTCTTCTTCTTTCTTTTTCTTTTCTTCTCTCTTTCTATCTCTTTCTTTTTCTCTCTTCAAGAATAGAATCATCTTCCTTCATTTCCATTCGGCTTCGTCGTAATCTTGGGGGCCATTTCCAGGCTCCTAGAGCCGAGCTTGTAGATCCTGTTATAGATCCTGTTGTAGATCCTTTTGTCGAATTGATCGCACTCTCCTAATCCCAAGAGGCGACCTCCAAAAGTGATATATCTTAATATACGTTCGTTGATGATTTAATCATACGAACGTAACAGGATTTAAATGGACTCGTTTGGCAGGACCTTATCAAGGAGGATCTCCCTATCTTCCTTTCTCTCCTTCTCCCTCTCTCTCTCTCTCTCTCTCTGTCTTTCTCTCTGTCTCTTTCTGTATGTTCCGGTAAACTTTCAAGGCCATGCGGATTGACCTTGACGAAGAATCACCCCCTTTCAGTAGACCGGGTATGGTGGCCTGTGAGGCCACAATGGCGGAATGGGCGGTAAACTACCATTCCAGGATCAAGTGTCCTTGGTGCTCAAAGACGAATCCTCATCCTGACTACCGGGATACGGCATACCGAGTTTAGGACCCTGTTGCACTACCACCACACACTTCCTCATGTGTTTCTCAAGTGTGCTAGGTACAGAAAATGGCATCTCACAGAAACGACACTTGTACGTGTCTTTACCGTGTCTACCGTGCGTCTTCATGTGCCTCGTTAATTTAGAACTTTGTGCACATGCGTAGGAACATAGCTCGCACTTATACGGTTTCTCGCCGGTATGCGAACGTCTGTGAACCGTCAGATTCGAACAGTTTTTAAATACTTTACCACAATATTCGCAGGTATCGTTTCTACCACTTCGTTCTTTCTTCAATAAGGGACTCGGCAGACCTTGCAATGCAAGACTGGACGTTGTTGCCTTCGAGGCCTTTCGAAATTCGTTGTTTTCCAAATAATGAGGACTTGGTAACCATAGACCACCAAAATCCGGACCAGACGATCTTGGAAAGCCTTGTCCAGAAAATATATTAGGCGTTGTCGATGAATTAAAGTTCGTAGGTGACAATGCACTATCCTTTTCCTTGTTATTATTCAAGGAATTGGTTAGATTCGATGATGATTCGGTTTTTATAAAACCACCACGATGATTTTCTTGAAGAGCTTGCCTATATGCTTCTGAATATTGCGCTATGTTACTCAAGCCAAACTTTTCCATTAGATCGCCTACTAAACTGTCAGGTTTCTGATCGATTCTACCACCGCTCTCTTCCCCGCTCTGACCCTGGGTAGTACTCAAATCCTCCGGCGTGTTCTCTTCGGTGTCCTCTCTGTCGGCCTTCTGATCGTTATCCTCAACTTCGTCTAAATCCATATTTTCGTCGCAACTTGAACCATCGTCTGGTACCGTCTCGACGCTTCCTTGAGGACTGGCGGCAATGTTCAACGTCTCCTGATGCTCCTTCCTCATATGTTTCCTCAACTCAGCGAAGTTAGACAATTCCAATTCGCAAACTTCGCACCTTGTAGTCTGCTGACCCGTTTGTCCATCCTGCATACCACTATCCTGTTGATATTGTCTCTCCTTTTCTCGATGACTACGCCGATGAACGATCAAATTCGATTGGAATCGAAATTTCTTGTCGCATACCTCGCAAGCGTAAACTGTCTCCGAGCCAGAATCGGCAATGATAGGAGTTGAAGCTACCGGCGGACTAGTTTTCTCGCTATCCGTCGAATTATTATTATTGTGATGTCCAATAGGACTTTGACTGTAACAAGGCGGCGAATTTTCTTTCTGATGATTACTATGCGTAAGATTGGCTGGATTGTTGGTAGCCGGGCTCGGTGGTTCTACAGGTTGTGGACGTGACGGTGGTCTTTGTTGAGATTGTTGTGATTGTTGTGATTGTTGAGATTGTTGTTGTTGTTGCTGTTGTTGTTGTTGTTGTTGTTGTTGCTGCTGCTGCTGCTGCTGTGTTTGAAGATTTCCAGGTACCGGTAAAACGTTTTGTACAGTAGGCGGTGCTGGATTCGAGTTGCTAGGATTTGAATTGCCGCTATTGGGTGGAGCCGCGCCTAAGGACGGATTAGCGAGGCTCCTTAGGCGCGCCGAGTAAAAATCCAGGTTGGCTTCTAACGGTGGTGGGTGTGCCTGTGCACTCAATGCACGGCCATGCGATAATTCGGCTAAATTCGCTAGATTTCTTGCGTTGTTTAACGAATCTAACGAGCTACGGACGAGTGGGTCACCTAAATTTAAACCGTCCATACCACGTAATGGATCACCAAGGTTTTGTAGATTTCTCGTTGCCGTTTGTAACTCTTGGAGACCTCTATAACCAGCTAAAGGATTTAACGCAAGAAAATCTGGCCTAAACATCGGTGGAAAACTTCTCTCCAAATGT
>NC_060973.1:1782500-1787500 GCF_910589235.1 Vespa crabro
ATACCGATATAGTGGAAGAGAGAAATCTTTTGGAACGGTGACCGAACGATTTTCTTCAGAAATTACCCGTCAAATTGGTCCGCCCGACGTTTGGGGTAAATCGTTCGGAATATACCATTGTTTAACGACAAGCAGTGCCATGGTCATCCTTTCGAATACTTCCTTTCAACCCTTTCACGGAAGACTTCATACGAAACGAGCAACCACTGCCGGTTGGGGTGATCGCAAAGCGACGTTTTCGAAAGATGAGCGAATCTCGCTCTCTCTCTCTCTCTCTCTCTCTCTCTCTCTCTCTCTCTATTTCTCTCTTTGTGATATATACCTTGAAAAATATTTTCTCGTATGTATAAGATATGTATCTACCTTATGTATATGTATGCGTGTGTGAGTGTGTGTACATGTATGTATATACTATTCTTTCTTTTCTATTGTTGAGATGATCCTTCGAAAAGGGATCTTATATATTCTTAAAATGCACAAATTTGCATGGGTTTAAGAATACTATTTCTATGCTTCTCTATGTTTATCTAATAAAACAAAAAGAAAATCTTTTTTCTTTTTCCTTTTATTTTATTTTTTTTTCTTTTTATTTTTTTTTTTTTTTTCGAACCATAAGAACAATATCTACGTAAGAAAATTTTGGATTATAGAGAGAGAGAAAGGGTCGCGAGGGTAGGTGGATAGAATATAAAAGAAATTAAACTTCTATAAGAAGTTAAGAAGGAAAGATTAGTATTTGTCTTTTTTTTCGATTTTTCTTTTCTTCTTCTTTTTTTTTTTATTATTATTACGACGAACGAAACAGCAACCACATCTGCCGCTCTCGTCCCTATCGAGAGCTTTCGCACCCGCGTGACGTCACGGTACACAAAGGATCGTAATCCAGAATGGCGTGTGACAATATTAAAATATCGATTAGCCAACGTATGCGACGTATGCACTTTGTCCCTGGCACAAGGGTTGCACTTAAAAGGGCCGGCGCTTGCAATGGATCCTATCCAGGTAGATAGATTGTGGGCGATTTTAATCAGGGACATGTACGGTCATGTGAATCTTTAGAAATTCTTCATATCAATATCCATTTAAATTTTTTCTTTTTTTTTTTTTTTCTTTTTTTTCTATTTTTTTTTTTTTTTCCTTATTACGCTTGAACGTCCACCTTGCCCCATTTAAATGACTCCATTTGTTAATGAACCTGATAATTATACTGAGCAAAAATGATAATACAAGGATTTATCATTGTTCCGTCACAACGATCGACAATAATTACTCTAGACGGATGAATTTAAATTGGAATTATATTTAAACGAAGAACGAAAGGAAACGAAACTAACCAAAAAAAAAAAAAAAAAAAAAAAAAGAAGAAGAAAAAGAAAAAGAAAAAAAGGACATAAGAAATCAATCAACGAAATCCAATTATATATTTTCGCTTAATTTAGATGGATTTACATTAACCGGATCGTAAGCTAGAAGTCGGTAGAATCACTTTGAAAATATATTTTTAGCAAGGAATAACTCTTACAAGTGAAACTTTAATATCCATGTACGATCGCAAACGTACACCTTGCGGTCAGTACGCGGTCCCGAGGACAAGATTGGTCAGAGCAATATCTTTCTTTCTTTTTCTCTCTCTCTCTCTCTCTCTCTCTCTCTCTCTGTATATATATATATATATATCTTTCTCTCTCTCTCTCTCTCTTTCACGGATCCTTTATGTCGCCCGTTCGTTCGTCCGACCGCAAACATCAAGAATGGACCACCGGGTCCATTAAATTTGCCTCTTGTCTCTAACAAAAGCGTCTTCGGGGAGTTAAAAAATGCAGCTTTATGCCATTTCTACGAGATAAAAAGAAAACCGAGATATACGAAGTTAAACTCGAAAAGCATAAAAACAAATAAAAAAAAGGAAAAAAAAAAAAAAAGAAAAAGGAAGAAGAAAAAAATAAATATTAATAAAAATAATAAAAGAAGAGGAAGAAGAGAAAGGAAGAAAAAAAAAAGAGAGAGAGAGAAAAGAAAATAATAAAATAAAATGAAAACAAAAGAATAAATAAAGGAAAAAATACAAAAATAGAGTTGGAAGATTCGTTGATGTACAACATAGAGGAAAAAAATAGAAAGAGAGAGAGAAAGACAGAAAGAGATAAAGAGAGAGAGAGAGAGAGAGAAGGGAGATCAGGATGTAACCAATTCGCAAGCAATTCTCGAGACGCCTCAGGCGGTCCAAGAAAACGGGATACGTGCGAGAGAAAAAAAGAGAGAGCGAGAGAAAGAGAGAGAGAGAGAGAGAGAGAGAGAGAGAGAGAAACAGGGAGAATCCTTCGTGGACTAAGAAGGGGTCGGAAAGAAACCATAAAGAGCAGCTGGTTGAAAAACCTCACCCGCGACGACGAGAATTAATATTCCAGACAAACGTGACAGATAGATCAAATCTGCATCACACCCGGAGCGCTCTCTGGTGTCAATTTCAACGGATTATCGCTTCCTTTCTCCTCTTACTCCCCTTAGCCTCTTACTCCCTAGCCAACCTCCAACCTCCAACCTCCACTATCACTACCACCATCAACCCTCCCCCTCCCTCGTCCCAACTTCTCAAATCTCCTCATTGCTAACTTCCCTATCTAGCGATATTTTTTTTTTTTTCAACTCTTCGAATCTGTCCAACATCTTCTTTCTTTCCCTTTTCTCGTTCTTTTCTTTTTTTTTTTTTTTTTTTTTTTTTCTAATATAGATATATATTGACATGTATATTGATATCATCGTTGTTACTTGCAATATGAATTGATATATATTATTGATATATAATATTGAAATTTATTTATTATAAAACGTTCAATATTTTATTACATAAATATATATATATATATATATATATATATATATATATATATATTTACTTTTTAATCGTCGAAAAAAGAGACTAATGAATTAAGTTAAAAATTCGTACAATATATTTTTAATGTTTTAAATAACACCATCGGATAAGACAAAATGTTAGATTCAATTGTACTTAAAAAATTAAAATATAACTTTTTTTTTTCAACATTATTATAATATCTAATAATTAATTAATCTATATAATTTCATTCTTTTGCATTAGATAGTTCACGAACAGATACATACATACACAGAAATACATACAGTCTTTCTGATACATACGTATTGAAAAAATTTTAACGTTAAACATTTTCAAAAGAAATAAGCTAATCGATAACAGGTATGGTCTAATAAATTTGAAAAGGTTTACGGGGCCAGGACCAGGTCGATAATGACGATGACGATGATGATAATCAGGGTCCTGTTGTCATCGGCTGATCTTACCTGGGCACACGCAGCGAATGAAACGAAACGAAAAGAAACTAAACGATATGAGACGAGACGAAGACGACACGAGCAGGCACGCACGTTCGTACGTTATATACATGGCTCGTGCGTACCACGTGGCCAAACAATAGGAAGATTCTAATTAGGCTGCTTCGAGTTGGCCGGTTTGTAAAGTGAAAGAAAAAAAAAAAAAAAAAAAAGAAAAAAAGAAAAAAAATTCTGACAAAAAAGACAACGAAAGGGGCAGAACCAAGGAATATAATATAGTGTGTGTGTGTGTGTGTGTGTGTGTGTGTATAGGAAAAGGGACGAGCACGAGCTTCGCTCGCGTTCTGCTAGAAAAAAGGGGTTAACTCTTACGACAAAACGGATAGCTATGGGGGAGAAAGGGGTGCTACCGTGCTTCACGCTTCGTGATGAAGCCTTTAAGGATAGGCTCGGTTGATCCGTCGGTCGTGCGTACCGAATAAACTCGATCCTTCGTTGAAATTTTTTTAGATATACGTATGTGTATATATATGTATATATATATATATATATATATATATATATATATATATATATATATATATATCTGTATGCAGCTAAAAATATCTTAAATTGATTTATAAATAAGTGTATAAATATTATAAAAAGTTATAATAAATTAACATCTATTTAGAATTAACTTGACATTAATGAATTAACAAAGTAAAATTGAGATTCTTATTATAAAACATTTTGATTATTAAATATCATTTCTTGGCTTTCTTTTCTTCTTTTTCTTCTTCTTTTTTTTTTTTTTTTTTTTTTTTTTTTTTTTTTTTTTTTTCAATGAACTTCCTACTTATAACAGTACTTATTTACGGATTAATTCAACTTAATGTCTAATATTTAATGTCTTTTCGGTCTAGGAATAGATTCTATCAAATCGACAAACGAACGAATTTATCTTTTCTAAATAATTATTTTCCATATCGTCATAATTAAGATAAACAAATAAAATTAATTGACAACGAATTTGAGAAATTATTGATATTATCATTTAATTATACGATCATTTGATCGATTTCTCTTTATGATAATATTTATAACAAATTCGAACTTCAATATAGGCTATATTTTTCTTATCAAGAAAAAGAAAAAAAGAAAAATCAGAAATGAAAACGAAGAAAAAAGAAGAATGAAAATCATCGAACGCGTAACAAAAGAAATTGGTGGGAAATAAAGAGAGTGTAAAATAAAGATAATAAAAAAAGAAAAAAAGAAAAAAAAAACGAAAAAAAAAGAAAAAAAGAAAAAGAAAAAAAAGAGGTTTTTGAATCGAATGTGAACACCCGCGCGTTAAACCTATCGACAATGCAACACGATGTGATCCCTTCGAGGGATATAGATGATTTGCGGAGGGGTGGTAGAGGGAATTCAGTCAGGTTCAACCCCGATCTCAAAGCGGGCGGTTTAAATTCAAAAATCGAATACACCGCATCGACATTGTTCGTGTTCGTTGAACCAAGTCCGACATCAGATGGTCGATCGTGAACGTACTTTAAACTCCCCTCCCCATCCTCCCCCTTACCCATCTTTCAAAACTGTTTTACGTTTCGTTGTTTCCCTATCGATAATTTTAAATGACTATATTTTTACTATTTCACATATACATATGTATATATATATATATATATAACGTACGATATGTC
>NC_060973.1:1790000-1807500 GCF_910589235.1 Vespa crabro
TTTCTTTTCTTTCCTTTTTTTTTTCATTTTTGCCGAAGAACAAATCTGAAGATACAACTCTCCTCTTTCACCGGAAACGTACCTGAAAAAAAGAGGGTGAGAAAGAGAGAGAGAGAGAAAGGGAGGGAGAGAGAGAGAGAGAGAGGAAGGGGGAGGGGGAGGAGAGGGAAGGAGATATACTACTACGACGTGAAAGAGAGTGTTAGATCTTAATCGTTACTTTTTTTCTTTTTCTTCCTTTCTTTTTATTCTCTCAAAGAAACGAACGAGCTGAAAGAAGAAAAAGAAGAAAAAAAAAAAATATATATATATGTGGTTCTGTGTGTGTGTGTGTGTGTGTGTGTATGTGTATAGAAAGATAGAGATAGATAAAGATAGTTGATATAAAGGAGAAAATCGTTGATAAAAATTTGGGACACACGAACGAATAGTAATCCTTACTATAAGGTATATACAAATAAAAAGACTGAAAAAAGTTTAAGGATAAAAAGAGACAGATTGATTGATAAATAGGTAGATAGAGAGAAAGAGAGAAAGAAAGAGAGGGGAAAGATGACGAGAGGTAGAGAGAGAGAAAAAGAGACTAAAAATGACGAAGATAGAGAGAGAGAGAGAGAGAGAGAGAGAGATTGAGAGAAAAAAAGAGACTAAAAATGACGAAGAAGAGAGAGAGAGAAAGAGAGAGAGAGTAAAAATGACGAAAGAAAAAGATGGCCGTTCCGATCTCTGAATGGACCTTGGGTCCGTTATTCGCCTACGATTCAAAAGCGCTCGGTTAGAAACAAGAGACGCGCGACCGGTCGTTAGCGACAATGGGCTTTTGTTTTTTCGGGGGCAGATGTTGAACGAAAACTCAGAGGAGAGCGACGGAACGGTCTACGACCGCTTACTACCCTACGAAAAACTGTCTAGGGTTGTAGATAAGTTATAAGATGTCCTCCTCGAAGAAGGACAAACCGAGAATAGAGACTCTTCTCTTTAATCTTATTCCTAATTCTCTTTTTCTCTTTTTCTTTTTCTTCTTTTCTATTTTTTTTCCACTTTTCTTTTTTCTTCCCTTTTTGTTTTTCATCCTAACGAACGAATTTTGCACATTCGTTGATATGTCTTATATAAATTTGAATTAACGAGTACAAATATATTCCTTCGTTATATCCTTTTAAAATATATATTCATGAATATTATCGATGAATTATAATTATAAATTAAAAATTAAACAATTTGTATGAATAAATTTGACGATTATCCGTATATTAATTTAATATGCATTAGATATATTTAAATTATTTATTTATGAATTAAGTAAACGATTTGTAATATCATTTTATATCTATTATATATATTTAAATTAGTAATTTATAAATTAAATAAACAATTTATAACGATAAAGTGACAATAATATAATATATATATATATATATATATATATATATATATATTAATATTCAATATTCGATATTAATCAAGAAATCAATATTTTGAAATTCTTATAGTACAAATAAAATACAATTGTAACGTATAAAATAGTTACATTTGTTAGACGTATTTATGTGCATGGAAAAAAAAAGAAAATAGAAAAAAGAAAATCAAGAAAGATAGACATATCTACGCGTTATCTCGATATACTCGAATATAATCGATTCAAGTTTCGAAGCTTGAACAAAGTTACGACATATGATAGTAAGAGGGTTGTGGTTTCTCTAATATATATATATATATATATATATATATATATATATATATATATATATATATACAAAAATGAGAGAATCAGTCGATATCACGAATGCTCGTCGAAAAAGATAACATAAAAATCCAACATTGCCCGACGAATGTAAGTTGGATTGCTTACAAATTGGTCCATACATCCGTAATATCTCGATCACTTCTCCCTTATAGTGTGTAGACGAGAGAATGAGAGAGAGAAAGAAAAAAGGGAGGGACAGAGAAAAAGAGAGAGAGAGAGAGAGAGAGAGACAAAGAAGTCATAATTTCCATTCACATATCAGGAATATCCAGAAAAAGAAAATATTTCAAAATTATTAACTTTCTTTATCACAAATCTATTCCATGGATATTATCGATGAATTATAATGATAAATCAAAAATTAAACAATTTATAAGAATAATTTGACGATTATCTATATATTAATTTAATATATATTGGATATATTTAAATTATTAATTTATGAATTAAGTAAACAATTTATAATTGTTTACTTAAAGAATTGAACGCTTAAAGAATTGAAATAAATTATATATGTATATATATATATTTTTTTTTTCTAATAAATTATTTCATACTTTCAACTTCGTTAATAGGAATCAAATGTTCGAATAATTTCGAACAATTCGACGATAAAATTTCAAGGAACAAACGATCTTTAGACGTTTCCTTTTTTTTTTTTCTTCTTTTTCTTCTTCTTCTTCCTTGTTTCGTCACGAAAAATTTACGTACAAAAAAGTTGATATAATTCCTTCTAACCCTTCCGTACTCTTTCACAATTCTTACCTAGAACTATTCTCTTTTCCTCTTCACTATTCTAACGTTCCCTAACGCACACGAGTAATGCGCCTTCGTAGAATAGAAGAGATATCCCGATAACTTAGAGTACCTACCTATCTATCTACCAACCGCAAAGATATCCCGAGGCAATGTCCTTGTTAGGACATCCGTCCCGTCAAAACGTCCAGAGGACACATCGAAGCAATTGAATTACGATCATCCCCAGGGCAAGCCCCAACCGTAACCAATAATTCCATTATCCATTAGTATTGGGTCGCACCAATTTCCTTCTACGAGTAGCATGATAGAGAAGAGAAGATAAGAAGAAGAAGAAAAAGAGAAGGAGGAAGAAGAAGAAGAAGAAGAAGAAGAAGAGGAGGAGAAGAAGAAGAAAAGAAGGATACGTATACTTTGTCGATCGAGAGAAAGACGAACGTGGTTGAAAACGAGAATATCGAAGAAAAATTTTCAACGTTACGACCTTCTTCCGTGACATATCGCCAATCGAATCAACGTCGAAAACAATATTTCTCAAAGAAAAATTCAAAGAAAGCTTTTTTATATCAATTTACTTAGTAGTTGTACGAGTTCGTACGTTGTATTGTCGTTCGTTTCGATAAAATGAGAATTTTTGTAGGAACACAATTTGATCTGTACGTTTCTATCGAAAGGATTTGATTAGATTCTTTTATTCTTTCTCCTTTTTTTCTTTTTTTCTTTTTTCTTTTTTTTTTTTTTTTGTTCTAACGCGCGAAGTCCTTTTCTGATTTTTTTTTTTCTTCTTTTTTTTTATTTTTCTTTCCTTTCCTTCTTTTCAATTTTTCAGACAATATAATTGTAATTTCTTCGTAATCTCGTATCTAATTCGATTAAATCAAATATCTGATATCATCTATTTTTACATTTTATTTATATAGAAATATAAATAAAATATATTTAATATATTTATATTTTAATATAAAATATGAAATAATATATATTTGAAATATCGAGTATAAGAAATTGTTTGTTTTAAGAGAAAGAAAAAGAACAAAAAACCAAAGAAAAAAAAAAGAAAAAAAGAAACAAAACAGAAGAAAAAAGATAAAGAAAATGATTTAAAAAAATCGATAACTATTTCTTACAAATATGTGCACACATACACACACACACACACACATATATATATATACACGCACACGCGCGCGCGCACACACACATATATATGATACATGCGCAAACACACTGACATACACGTTTACCTTTGTCATCCGCCATTACGCGTCCTCTCGCGTATATAATTCGATCACACCGAGCACACAGGATTCCACCGTTAGAGAAATTTACAACAATACTCTATCTATCTATCTATCTATCTATCTATCTATCTCTCTCTCTCTCTATCTCTTGTATCCGTCGTCGTTTTCGTTCGACAACGATAACAACAACAATGAAAACAACGATTATGACGATGACGACGACGACGACGACGACGACAACGACGGCGAGGACGGCGATGAAGACGACGACGACGTAAATTAAAAATATGAACGAATCTTTGATAATCGTAATCGCATATATTCCTAAACGTTTTCATTATCAACATGGAGATCTGCTTTCGTCCATGCTCGGATGCTGACTGGAGCATCCATCGGGGACGCGTTTATAGGACCAGCAGGAGGACCCCGCCGCCGACAGGATATCAAAAGAATAGAAAGGACCTACCGCACCACGTGCGTCTATAATGGTGGGGGAAATTTTTATACCAAACACCCCTCTTTTATATCTTTCTCGCTCTTTCTTACGATCTCTCTGATCTTCTCTCTCTCTCTCTCTTTCTCTCCTTTCTTTCTTTCTATCAACGAAACCCCTTAGTCCGTCGTTGGACTTTTCTCGTGGGGTGAAGAGTTTTTCGAGTTAACCCTTAGGCACGATCGTCCACCTTGTTGATCCTCTCTCTCCATCTTTCTCACTCTCTCTCACTCACACTCTCTCACTCTCTCTCTCTTTTTTTTTTTTTCTTACAAACGTATGTGCATCGTACAAAAGATCCAAAATGGCGTACCACTCTATCTTTCTCTTTTCTTTCTACGTGAAATGTTTTTTTTCTTTCCCCTTACGGGTCCCTCTCTCTCCCTCCCTCTTTCTCTCCCCCCCCCTCTACCTCTCTTTTTCTCCCCTTTCTATCCACAGATACGTATGTATGTATGCGTATATAAAAAAGATAGGTCGGTTCGTTGATAAAAAAAAAAAAGAAAAAAACGCTACCCGTTTGCTCGTAACCGTAAGCTTCGTCTCGCAAAGAATCCCATCAATCCATCGGTGGTCCATCAACCTCATTCTCAAGAACTCCTTTCCTCCTTCATTCTCTCTCTCCCTCTCTCTCTCTCTCTCTCTCTGCTCAGATTTTTTATTTTTCCTTTTTTTTTTATTTTTCTTCCTCCTCCTCCTCCTCCTCCTCCTCCTCTTCTTCTTCTTCTTCTTCTTCTTCTTCTTCTTCTCTCTCTCTCTCTCTCTTCTCGTTTCTTTTCTTTTCTTTTCTTTTCTTTTCTTTTCCATTCTATTCTTTTCTTTTCGATCGAGAGAAGATTTTCTCGAATTTCCTTATTCGATCCTTTGATCGAACAATTCTCCTACGACCTTCTCCAATCGCAAACATAAAACCTAACGGGACTCTTTCATGGACATAATACGTTTTTTTTTTTTTCTTATTCTTCATAGGCTTTCTTTTTTTCCTTTTATTATTATTATTATTATTATTATTCGAGTACACGTGTGATCGATCATTTTAACGTTATGTTTACACCTCTTGTAAACTAAAGGATATATCTCGAATAAATAACAATAAAATTTTTGCCGTTTAAAAATCAACGTATAACTTTTCGTTTATAATTAAAAGATATTATGTACTTACGTACACGTGTGTACATATCTTTGTCTTTATTATTATTATTATTATTATTATTATTATTCGATTACACGTGCGATCGATTTAACGTTATGTTTACACCTCTTATAATTAAAGTGACAAACCCCACATTAATAATAATAATAATAATATTCATCGTAATTCGTAATTTAATCGAACGTATTTAAGAATTTAGAAAATTACGTACACATATAATTCTTCGTAAATAATTAAAAGACAGAAAATACATACGTACGTACGTTTACATATGTATAAATATATTTGATAAAAATTTTAATCAATTCGTTAGACGTATTTCATTTATCGAGGAACATTTAAACTCGTCGCTTAATTGACGAACTAACTATGGCAAATGTAGTCAGTCAAGTAATGGAAAAAAAGAGAAAATTTAATATAAAGTGTGGGATCTCCTCAATGTGGATACACAGTAAAGCAAGAAAAGCAGCAACGATCACTTTTCTACCGGGCAGTTATGAGAAATATGAAATCTGGTTCTCACGCGTTCTCAATGGGGTACGCGTTGTCTCTCATTCTATCTCTTT
The DNA here is from genome assembly GCF_910589235.1 of Vespa crabro. Classification (NCBI taxonomy): domain Eukaryota; kingdom Metazoa; phylum Arthropoda; class Insecta; order Hymenoptera; family Vespidae; genus Vespa; species Vespa crabro. The sequence goes on from NC_060973.1 coordinate 1,795,957, forward strand.
CCCTATCTATCTCTCTTTCTTTCTCCCTCTCTCTTTCTCACTCGCTCACGCACAGTCGCCCCACATGCGTATCGTGGGAGGATCTCGAAGTCTCGGGAGTCCCTTTGTGAGTCGACCGGCAGGACATTGTCCATTGAGAAACGGCCAAACAGGTCCTAGAGAGTTGACCTGTCCCTTTTCAGGGCACTCCTTTCAAGGAAAACCCCTTTCCTGATTTCTTCCTTTCTTTCTTTCTTTCTCTTTTTCTTTTTCTTTTTCTTCTCTCTATCTCTGTCTATCTGCTATCTCTATCTATCTTTCTCCTTCTCTTTCCTTATTCCTCCCCCACCTCAATCTCACTATCCTTTCTTTTTCATCAAAATAAATCATGTGGGTTACAGTTATAGTCGGCTATAGAGAGTTTCTACTACAGCTGTCTCTAGTAGCACGCTGTTGCTTCTACTTGGACAGAGACGATGTGTCACTCGCGGGCATCGCGAATTTACCTCAAATCCTGACGTTTTTCCCTTCTCAAACTTTTACAGTTTGGACGTATCTATGTATGTCGACCCTTAAAATTTCGTGGGATCGAATCGTCCAACCGAAAATTTACTATTAATCTCGTACTTGTTGTATAACATATATTCAAATATCTACGTATACGTACGTATTTTTATTTTTTTGTATGTATGCTTTCCTTTTTCTCTTTTTTCTTTTTTTCTTTTTTATTGCTTTCAAAAGTTACACCCGATTTTTTTAACGAATAACTTTTGGAAGAGACGACTTTCCCTCGATTCGTGAGTTAAATCGGTATGTCACATATACGGTTCTGTTTACTCTTTTTAGGTGCTTTAACAGAGAGAAACGGGGAGAGAGAGAGAGAGAGAGAGAGAGAGAGACAAATAGATATACATAGTTTGCGCAATGGTTACGCAGTTGCATCGTCGACAATGACCGAAAAACAAATAGCGAACGAAACCAGTGGTACTACAGAACCAACAGAATCGCCAATGGAAAACGCAGCGAGTCGAGAACTCAAAGTGGCTTTGTATTGTCCAGCATAGCGATACTTCTCTCTCTCTCTTTCTCTCTCTCTCTATTTCTCTCTATCTCTCTCTTTGGTAACGGAGCTCGTTCTCGCACTGGTTAATTAGAAACTTCCGTGGCAAAGAGGGGTAGGAGGAGGTGGTAGGGACTGGCTTCGTTGTTACATTATTCAAAACGTCCCCCGCGCGAAACTCTGCAATGTTCATGCCGCAAAACATCCGAATGCAAACTTTTGACAACGTGATATCACGTGAGAGAAAGAGAAAGAGAGAGAGAGAGAGAGAGAGAGAGAGAGAAGTGCCGAAGCGTGTCACGCGAAATAATTAACGATCGCGCGAAATTTTCTCGAGCGAAAGGAGAAACAACATTGGCTTGCCCGTTTCCATCCATCGTTCGTCAGAGTTCATCGAGATATCGTATAGAGTTTAGAAAGAGAAGAAGCTTAGTCGTTTACATCGATATTCTCCATATATATATATATGTGTGTGTGTGTGTGCGTGTGTGTGTGTGTGTGTATGTGTGTGTATTGAGAGAAGACGCACGTGAAACGCGTGGGAGGTCACAAGAACGACCCTCGTAAATCGTTCTTAGCGTTTCGTCGCTCCCGTTTTACAAAGACAAACGCTTTAGTAACACTTTTGTTACGCTTCGAACATTATGATCGATCAATTTATGACCGATCATTGATTTCCTTAAAATCCTTTGTTATTCATCGACATATATATATATATATATATATATATATATATATATATTTTACAATGAAACGAATTAATGAAATTACATTAATAGAGATAAATCAATGAATGTTCATGAAGATATATAATAAGTATAAATTTTATTCATATGTATGTTTCTATTAATTCACCATATTTAACGATCTCTCTCTCTCGCTCTCTCTTTCTCTTTCTTTCTCTCTTTTGCGCGTCAACGTAAAATCTTGTGTATAAAAAACGCCTGACCCCTGACTTCTTTTTTTCCCTTTCCCTCTAACAACCATTACAATATCCCGCCGAGTTGACCCCCTGCAATGATTAGAAGCCTTGGATTGGTCCGATCGTGACAAAGGAAGTCCTCTCGAAACTCGATCGATTTTTTTCTTTTTCTTTTTATTTTTTTCTAAAAAAAAAAAAAGAAAAAGTAAACAACAGGGAACGTCCCGCTGAGCGATTTTGTTGTTCCTGACCAATCAAAAAGAGTCTCTCTCTCTCTCTCTCTCTCTTTCTTCTCCTTCTCCTTCTCTTACTCTTTGTGCCATTTGGAGAACGTTTAAGAGCCACCATCTTGTTTCATTTCCGGGTCAGCAACGTCGACCGGACGTGACTTCTGCGATCATCGACTCGTTCATTTCTCTTACTCTATTTTTCTTCTTTTATCCTTCTTTGGCTTTGTCTAATTTGTTTTTGTTGATCTTTCTCTTTTTCTCTATCTTTTTCTTCTTTTCTTTTTTCTTTTTTTCTTTAATCTCCAACGTGCCATCTCATTGAAACCTTTCTTAACTAAAATCGACCTACTCAAAGCAAATATCCTGCGCTTGACTTATTCGTTCGAGTTGAATATCGCGTTTAAAATCGTCGCATCCTTTTTCCGGTCTGTTCACGATCCTTTCGACTTGAACTATTAGACGTTTAAAAGAAAAATAAAAAAGAAAAACTTAAAGTATAGAGAAAAGAGAATGAACGAAGTAAGTAAGTATCAGTCGAATAGTCGTATACTTTTTGAAAGATCAGAGCATCTTTGAGAGAATTTCGAGCAGTTGTCTATCTCATTCTAGTTTTCTCTCGAACGTACGAAAACTTTTCGATGGGAGGGAGTAAGATCTTCCAAAGGCAGTCTCTCTCTCTCTCTCTCTCTCTCTTGGTTAAGTATACTTTTTAGATACTTCCCGAGTAAATATGACTTTCTCAAGGTCTCTCTACTCGTTGCAACGAACCAATGAGAATGAGAAAGAAAGATAGAAAGAGAAAGAAAAAAAAAGGAAAGAAAAAAAGAAAGAGAGAGAGAGAAAGAGAGAGAAATGCCAACGAACTCTGGCTTGATATCGAACCTACGACTCTCGTCGCGTGAAAAATAATCTTCAAGGACGTGGTAGCATTATGTTTGCGGAGGAGGAGGAGGAGGAGGAGGAAGGTATATACCTTTTTCTTTTTAATTACGTACTTCCGACAGGGACCGCGAGAGTTTCCCATTAAGAGAAGGAAAAGGAGGAAGAGAAGAAGAAGAAGAAGAAGAAGAAGAAGAAGAAGTAAAAAAAGTAAAAAAAGTAGAAGTAGTAAAAGAAGATGATGATGATGATGATGACGACGACGACGACGATGATGATGATGATGATGATGATGATTAGAGAGAAAGAGAAAGAGAGAAAGAGAGAGGAAGAAGAAAGAATAGGAAGAAGATAAAGAAGAAAGAAAATAGTGGTAAGGGAAGTTTCCGCAAAGTATCCTGACTCTCTTGAAGAAGCAACATTACTCACGAATTCCAAAGGTTGGTAGGTTCTTGGAGTAGTGAAAATCTAAAAACGGTCACGGTCCTCCCTATTCCCCTGAACTTGGTAGCTTCTATAATCGTATTTATAGAAGTACCTAAACGCGCGCGTTAGCTAGGTGCCACGTAGTAGTACGACTTGGCCACGTGCTTTACATACGCCCTCTCCAGGGACATTACATTATAACGGGTGGAACCAAGAGGAATGGAATTTTTTTTTTCTTTCTCTCATTTTTTTATTTTTCTTTTTTCTCTTTTTCTTTCTTTTTTTTTTTTTTTTTTTTTTTTTTGTAATATTATAAGTTAATAGTTTAATACGTCTCATTACTTTATAAGATATTTCTATATGCTTATATATTTCAACGATTTCAAAGTCAATAATGTTTAAGATAAATTAAAAAAAAAAAAAAAAAAAAAAAAAGAAATAAAGAAAATACAAAAATTAAATCAATTTCATTTATCGACATTTATCTATAAAGACAATTATTGATCCTGAATATTGATCTCCTCGATTAATTATCACTCGTCGAAATAAATTTTCGAATGGAAGTATTAATAACGTTAATAGGGTTATAAGAAGAGACACCTTGCTTTGCTTTCCTTTCCTTTCTTTTCCTTTTCCCTTCCTTTGATTTCCTTCGGTTTGCTTTACTTCGAGTGACCCTCGGTGAACGACAGACAGGTCATCAGGTAAGAAAAGTGGACTCGAGAAGGGAGGGAGAGTAAGAAAGAAAGAAAGAAAGAAAGAAAGAAAGAAAGAAAGAAAGAGAGTGTGTTGTTGCACCTTATTTCACAGAGAGAAGGAAGAGTATAGAGATCGAAATGACCCTTGGTCAGGTAGCCCTGATGGAGGATAGCTTGGCTAAACCCCTCCGACAAGTGAACACCCGACAAAGCGTATAATAATACGAGTAGATTATCGCTACGAAAGGTGTTCACACCTTAGAAGGAGGGTCTCGGACAATGCTGGACAATGGACCAGGAAACCGACACTGCAAACAACATAAATTTTCTTTACGCCTTACCTCCTTACACTCTTTGACTATCTTTTTCTATTTTTCTCGTTGTCTCTTTCTCTCACTCTCTCTCTCTTTCTCTATCTCTATCTTTCATTCGTCTCGTATTCCCTAGTTTATCTTCTTCCTTCTTTTTTTTCCCTCTCCCATTCCTTTTTTCAAGTTTACACTCGTTATTCGGCCCTTTGTCACGGTCAAAAGACAGTTTCTAAAGGAATACACAATCGAGTTTGTATAAATCCATTAACCCGAAGAAAAGCACCGCGTGTCTAAGTTATTATATTCTCTTTAGAATATGAAAAAGAAATAAATCTATTCTCTCTCTCTCTCTCTCTCTCTCTCCCTCTTTCTCTCTCTATCTATCTATCTTTCTCACAGACACACACACTCATTTTCTTCCTTGATCGAGAAGAGGAGTAAATTAATAAGAAGGTGAATGAAATGGACTAAAAAAGGAAAGAAAAGAAAAAATGGATCATTTTTTAACGTGATAAAATGGATCAATTTGTAACGTGATAAAATGGATCAATTTTTCACTTCTATCTCTTTTTTTCTTTCGTTTTTTTTTTTTTTTTTTTTTTTTTTTTTTTTTTTTGATTTTTTTTTCCCCCATAAAACGTTCAAGTAATACAAGATCCCTATTAATGGTCGCATTAATTGAATAGAGAAATTTCGTCCCTGTTAAATCCTTTTTAAGGGAGATACACGGGATCGTACAAAGGGCAATAAGAACACTAACTCGATTCGCGAACGTATCGCAGACGACATCGTATTTCAGTTGAAATTGCCCACCGGCAGATTGGACGGACGATATACAGCCCACTATCAACAACGTGATAGAAAGAGATAAGACGAATAGAGAGAAAGGGAAAGAGAGAGAGAGAAAGAGAGAGAGAATCGTATCGACATCGTCGTTATCCTTGTTCGTCCTGCCACAAGAAAGAGACAAGGATTTAAGGAACATCCTAAGACCTACGAACGATTTAATGTCTTACGTCTACTTGCATTCGCTACTTCCTGATTTACGCCAATTCCATTAATTGCAACTTCAATTGTCCTTTTTGTTTCTTTTTGTTTATTTATTTATTTATTTATTTAATTATTCGTTTATGTTTTTTCTTTTTTTTTATCATTAACACGTCCTCGACGAGTAATACGTTCACGAGCGTAATCGTACTTTCATGCACAACAAATGCGATTTATTTAATAATATTTTCTAAAAATGAAAATATAAAAATTTAATCGTTAATCCTTGCTTTCTTATAATATTAATTTTATTATTATCTTTTCTTTCTTTCTTTTTCTTTTTTTTTCAGTCGTACACATTCATTTATATATTTTACAATAAAAATTGAAATTCGATCGTAATCATTGATCGAATTTATTTCAAACGAAATGATCGATGAAACGCATTAAACTTTGCGCGTAAATAATCAACGCTTTAATTTGAACGCGTGGATAATGAAAGAGAAAGAAAAAAAGAATGTAAGAAGATGAGAATAAAGGGATATAATCGTTCGCACTTATTATATTAAAATACGTCAAAGTATATTAATTATGAATTATTTATGAATATCGTATAAGAAAAGGGTTTGAATAGGGGCTCGATGTAAGTTTATAGCCCCTTTTCCTTGCGATGACAGCTGGCGCCATCTCCTGAATAAGGTGACAAGCGATGGAAGCGTCAATTTAAATTTAGGAAAAAAAAAAAGAAAACACAAAAAAAAATAAAAAAACGAAAAAAGGAAAAACAAGAGTAAGAGCAAACGAATTTCTTGGAATAATTCAGAAAAACTGAATGATTCTGTATCTTCTCTTGTTAATCATTTTCTTGTCTTTTTGTTTTTCTTTTAGCTTTTTTCTTTTCTTTTTTTTTTTTTTCTTTTTACTTTTTTTGCTCAAAAAAATTGGAAATCTTGACGTTGAAAGAGATGATAATTATATCGATGCAAACGATCTTTCGTGATTTTCGTCGTTACCAAAAAAAAAAAAAAAAAAAAAAAGAAAAAAAGGAAAAGGAGATAAATAAAAACAAAAAGTAAGAAAGAAGGAGAGAGAAAAGAAGAGGGGGGGAAAAAAAGAAACGAGAGAAGAGTTTGATTCGGTGGCTCGTGACTCCTGATCACGTCGACACGACTCGTTTTACCTGGTCGCGTGCTGGATCCTTAAAGGAGGGAGATAGAAACTACTCACTCTCTCGATGAAAAGAGAAAGAAAAAGAGAAAGAGAAGGAGAAAGAAGGAAAGAAAGAAAGACAAAAAGAAAGACAAAAAGAAGAAAGAGAAGAGATAAAGGAAGACGGAGAGAAAAAGGGTTCGCCACGCGCCCAGCGCCCTAAAGGTTAATCTAAGGAATCAAATCAAAGTACTTTTTTGTCGGCACTTCTCTCTCACAGTAAAGGAAGACCAATAAAGAAAGACAGAGATACGAAGACATAGAAGGAAACGATTGAACAGAGATGGATGGAATATACGTAAGACATTTAGAGAGACAAAGAGAGAGAGAGAGAGAGAGAGAGAGAGAGAGAGACAGAGAGAGAGAGAGACAGAGATACACAGACAAGGTGAAGAAGGGCTTCCGACGGGTCGCATCAAAGACAATATTTAACAGACACGCAGATAGAAAACGCGCATATGCCGCGCACGTGCCGACAGGGGCAAGTAAAACGTACTTTGTTTGCTAAATAACATCCTCGTGAGTACCTCCAGTCGATCATAGTGCTATGTAACTCCTAGAAAAGCTTTGGAGAATACCGCGACGAGCTTCGGAGCAATAATATATCTAATACGTATGTATGCATACGTGTGTATGTACCTATGTATGTACATATTTATGTATGTATGTATGTATGTATATATATATATATATGTGTGTGTATGTACGTGTGATATGCGGGTATAATTGCGAACGATAAATGAGTCATGTGTTTTCGAATAAACGAGATAAGAGTCTATCTCTCTCTCTCTCTGACTCTCTTTCTCTCTTACTTCTTTTTATTACTCGAGGTTATGAAAGTTATAAAAGAAAAAATCGAAATAAATTTCGTCAATCGTTTAACAAATCTTCTACTTATCATTATCATCTAAATGTTTGTATATATATATATATATAGACGAGTGTGTATATTTGTGTATAGGTAAACGTGATCGTAAGGTACATAAAGGTCGTTGTTTTCCTTTCCAGGAAGAGACCTTCTCGCGTTAGTAAACATAGTATTTAAAGTTTCGACATTGATAGGCGAACGCTAGAATCGTACAGACATGTCCGACGCGTTTATCCATCGGACACGACGAGTAACGAGCGAAGAAACTATTAAGACATACGTACGTACGTACATATATATATATATATATATATATATATATATATATATATATATATATATATATATATATAAGAAATAGACGTTTACGTAGTAGAAGAAATTCCTAATACATACTTACCTCGTCGATAAGAAAATAGAAGTATCCTAGTTTTGTCGATTTCTCCTCTATTATATCATCGTCCTAAAATTGTCCTAGAGATCCTCGAGATATATTTCAACAATATCATTCAAACAGACAGATAAACTTGGATATCACGAGTTTCGATATTATATTATAATATAACACTCTTCCTATTATACATATATATATATATATATATACCTATACATATATACATACATATATACATATATATATACATATATATCGAAGTCATTAATTAACTACTCAATTAGATTAATTAGACAATAATAAAAGTAAGCATATCGAGAGAATGAAGAAAGATATTCTTTACTTTTCCTTTCTCTCTCTCTCTCTCTCTCTCTCTCTCTCTTTCTCTTTTCTTTTTATTTTTTTCTTTTCCTTTCTTTCTTATCAAAAGAATTTTCAATCGAAGCGCAGATTGAAATCGATTCGACGGCAAGTACCGTATGAACGAAAACGTACGACGGATATCTTATTAACCCTTATACGCGTGAGAAAGAAGTAGTATGTTACAAATGGTTGGACCGAGTGATTTTAAGGGGGATATTGGTGTTTGAGATTTAAAGGGATGTGTATGTGGTGAGTAATGGAAGAATTGAGGGATTGGTTGATTGGTTAGAACGATATAAGGTGAAAGCAAAACTTTACGGGAAAGATTCAGATATCTTTTCGCGGCGGCGTCATCGCGCGAACTAAAGAATATCGCAGTTGTAATTAAGAAAACGGAGCCGGCGCCGGCTACGACGCCGCCGTAGTCGTAACCGTCGAGAGAAACCGAGGGGTTATAGGGGACGTCGGGGGTAGGTGGAAACGAGGGTCGGTTTAGCCCCGTGGAGAAGGAGGAAGAGGATGTCAGGCGTAGGAGGGAGGGTGTGCGAGGACGGGGACTGGGACTGGGACTGTAACGGGAACGTGGAGCCGAGGTGAAAGGGGGAGGTTGGAGATGGGGATCCAGGGGGAGGGTAAGTGAGGGTGGGGGTGGTGGTTGGTTGCTTCCTCCTACGCGAAACGACGGGGGTGGAAAAGTCTGTGAAAAACGCGCGCATGACAATGCCAACCCCTCCGCCCCTTCCCATCGCCATCACCACCACTACCACCAGCAGCAGCAGCAGCAGCACCACCACCACCACCACCACCACTACCACCAAAAGCCGGCTCCTTCCTTCTATCCTTTCTTTCTTTCGTTTTTCTTTCTCTCTCTCTCTCTCTCTTTCTTTTTTTCTTTCTTTTTCTTTAACCCCTACAACCCTACCATGCCGCTACTACCGCCAACGCCACCCTGACCCCCGCACACTCTTCTCCTCATTCTATTTCTTCTTCTTCTTTCTGGAACGAAGGTCGGCATCGGGGCTGCCGGCTGACTAATTAAAAATTCAACCGAAGAGTTAACCGAAGACGTTGCCCTTACATCTTTCTTTCTTTCTCTCTCTCTCTCTCTCTCTCCCTCTCTCTCTATCTATCTATCTATCTCTATCTTTCGCTTCTTTTTTTACTGTTCTCTCTCTCTCTCTCTCTCTCTTTCTGTTTTTCCTTCTTTTTACAATCTCTCGAGATTCTTTCCCGAGCTTCGACTTACTCCGTTTTCCCTCTTTGATTTTCAAGCTCGCGCCACGCGACCACGGATCACCTTCATTGTTTTCTTTTCTCCTTTTTTTTCTTCGTCTATTTTTTTTTCTTCTTCTTCTTCTTCTTTCTTTTACATTATCTTTTTTTTACTTCTTCGTTCTCTCTCTCCCTCTCTCTCTCTCTCTCTCTCTCTCTCTCTCCCGCTTCCTTATTTCTTCTCTTCGTCTTTCTTTACTCTAGTACGAAAAAAAAAGGATAAAACGAGAACGTCTGTTTAACACGCCACAAGACGAAGAGAGAGATACTTTTCTATTATACGTCGTCCTCTCTTTGATATCTTTATTTCTTCTCTTTATTATTTTTTCTCGTGTTCCGTTTCGTTTTATTTTATTTATTTACGTCTTTTTTTTGTTTCTTTTTTTTTTTGTTCTTTTTCTTTTCATTTTTTTTTACTTATTATTATTACCATTATTATTACTATTACTATTATAATTGTTATTATTATTATTATTATTATTATTATTATTATTATTATTATTATTATCATTATTATTAGTAATATTGTTATTATTAATCTTAAGAGACTCGAGTTAATATAAATCGGAGAATATGATAGTTTTACGAATGTTCGAGACATCATTGTACTTTTATTTTTTTTACGTCGATTTTAATCCTATCCGAACGAAACGAATATACCATACCCTTTAATCTTTGGATTAATCAAGTTATCTTGTTTCTAAACTTTTTATACGAGGATCTCTTGATTACGAGAGAAAAGGCGGGCAAAATGGTGAAAGCACGTGGACAACGTTTCTTGATTATTTTACTCGTGATATTCGGAATTGTTTGCCAACATTTTTTTTCTCTTTTCCCTTTGCTTTGTTTCTTTTTTCCTTTTTCTTTTTTTTCTTTTTTCTTTCGAACGAAATCGTTCCTACGTAAAAAAAGATCGCCGTGAAATAAATAAACCTACGTAATTTTCGTTAAAATTATTTAAAATAATTCTACTTAAGAGAATTTTTATCGTTCACTGTTTACGTTTTTTATTTCGTTTTTACTTAAAGCAAAAAAATAAGAAAGAGAGAGAGAGAGAGAGAGAGAGAGAGAGAGAGAGAGAGAGAGAAAGAGAAGGACATAAACAAAGAGGAAAAAGTAATGGCAAGGAAACAATCGCAAAGTGGCGACGGCAGAATAAGAGAGAAAATTAACAAACGGCGGAGTATTCGTAAAAGTAATTTCGTAAGGATAATATGAGAACGAGAAAAATGAATAAATAAATAAATAAATAAATAAATAAATAAATAAATAAAAAAGGAAAAAAATGAAGAAAAAAGAGAACGAAAAAAGTCGAAAGAAAAAAAAGAAAAAGAAAAAGAACGAGAGAGAAAGAAGACACAGGAAGGGGGGACTCACCTTGCGCGATCCTGACCGCGGGCATTTTGATCCTCATGGTGCCGACGTCGTCGTTCCTCGTCCGGATCCGTGTTGCACTTCCAAGGTGGTTTCCTCAGTGAGGACCGAGGAGGGACGAACGACGGATTGGACGACGACGACGAGGAAGAGGATGTTGTCCTTCCTCCTCCTCCTCCTCCTCCTCCTCCTCCTCCTCCTCTTCTTCTTCTTCTTCTCCTCCTCCTCTCTTTCTCTCCTCACTTTTCTCTTTCGACGAGTATGATAAAAGGGGAGGGAGAGAGAAAAGAAGAAGGAAAAAAAAAAAAGGACAACGATAACGAATGAGCGTTTAGTTGACGAAGAATCGAAAGAAGTGGAATAATAAGAACAATATGAAGAATAAGAATAAGAAGAAAAGGGAAAAGAGAAGGGAGTATGTAAAAGGGGAGGGGGAAAGTCCTCGTAGAGACACTTCACGTTTCAACGTCCTCCGTTTGTCTACTTGTTGTTATTGTTATTATCGGTAACGTTTAACCCTCACCTCCTCTTCCTACCAATGAAAATCTCATGTCCATTTAGTAGCTGTTTAG
>NC_060973.1:1812500-1817500 GCF_910589235.1 Vespa crabro
ATATATATATATATATATAAATACATATATACGTATATACATTAACAACTAACATTATTCGTGTTCATTCGATTACATTAATTTAGAAATAAATGAAAATTTTGTAAATAAGATACACATACCCATACATTTATATATATATATATAAATTTAAGATAAGAAATAGGAACATTATCTTGCGATAAATATTTCGTGACATATCACCGGAAATGGCATTAGTTCGTCCGGATTGATTCATTTCGGACACCCGTTAGAAGAAAGAGGAAGGTCCAAAGGGTGAAAAAACGCCGCGTGGACGCGCCTTGGTGACGATGCCCGATGCTCTCTCTCCCTATCTCTCTCTCTCTCTCTCTTTCTCTCTCGCTCGTCCCCTGCTCTAACAACGCATCCTGTTCGGGGTTTTAAAGATTATTTTTACTTCGGGACAAAAAAGATCTGTCTGGCGACTCGGCGACGTGCACATGTGCCTCCGCAGTACCAACGACGACGACGACGACGACGACGACGACGACGACGACAACGAAGACGAAGAAGAAGACGAAGACGAAGACGAAGACGAAGAAGAAGAAGACGAAGAAGACGAAGAAGAAGACGATGATGATGACGAAGAAAGAGTAGGAAGAGGTAGAGGAAAAGAGAGGACAAATCGTTTTGGTGCACTTTCCTTGCCCTGAGTCCAGCTCTTCGTGGGAGTTTATCTCTCCCCTCTCTTACTCTCTTGCTCCCTTCCTCCTTCCCTCCCTCTCCCTCTCTCTCTCTCTCTCTCTCTCTCTCTCTCTTTCTGTACAACGTACATGTTGAACACAGAAAGAAAACTCTACAGAGATAGATAAAGAAAGAGAGAGCGAGAGAGAGAGAGAGAGAGAGAGAGAAGGAGAGAAACTTGAAGATAAAAGCAAACACGCGTAATCCAAAGAGTCTCTGCGCCAGAGTTTGTGGGTATATATCGGTGACCAGAGATGGTCAAGAGGTCGCAAGTTCTAACATATATGTATATATATATATATATATATATATATATATATATCAGCCGAACCTTTAACAAGAGAGTTCTCCTTGGAAACGTTACACGTTCTCCAGTGCCCGATATGTCACGGCTCGTCCCTTGAAATATTCGATCTCCTACGCGTTCGCGAGTTCAAGAAGAAGAAAAAGAAAGAGAAGAAGAAGAAGAAGAAAAAGAGAAAGAGAAAGATAGAGAGAGATAGAGAGAGAGAGAGAGAGAGAGAGAGAGAGAGAGAGAGAAAGAGATAGAGAAAGGCGCGAATAGCTTTGTTGGCCTTTGCAAGTACAGGAGATTGAGATGGACAATGGACGTTGATTACAGTGCCGCTTGCATGCTAGCGCATACTAGACACCGGTATAGAAAAGCTAGATATTTTTCTTTTTTTCGTTTTTGCGTTTCTTTCCTTTCTTTTCTTTTTTCGTGCCTAATAATTCTCTTCTTTTTTTTTTTTGTTTTGTTTCGTCTGATTTCTTTCATTTTCTTTTTTTTTTTTTATTTTTTATTTTTTATTTTCCCTATCTACAGCGCCCGAAAAAGTCGAGGTCATTTTTCGATCTTCCTTCCTTCCTTCCTTCCTTTTCTTCCATCCTTCTTTTCTTCTTTTTTTTCCTTCCTTTCTTTCCTTCTTTCTATTTTTCATTCTTTCGTTTTTGTTCGTTAGTATATTACGTATATATATATATATATATATATATATATATATATATATATATATATATATATATACTTATCTATGTTTCAGAAAGAACTCTGTTTGATCTTACGATGGAAGGATGAATGTTGTTAAATTGACCGTTAGTCTCTCTCTCTCTCTCTCTCTCTCGATCATTCTCTTGTCCATTCACGGCTACGCCAATGTGGCATGTGTGTGCTCGAGAAGAGACAGATACCAAATATAACTAGAGACAGACCCCTTGCCAAGGGTGTTTAGAAGTTTTCGTCCTTCCTTCTCTCTCTTTCTCTCTCTCCTTATCTCTCTCTCTCTCTCTCTCTCTCTCTCTTGCAAGGGTTGCCTCCACCTCTTTTTTCTTTACTCCTCCTTTCCCAACACCCCATTCGTCTCTCTCTCTTTCTCTCTTTATTCTTCAAGAGGACGAAACGTTTTTTCCAGAAAGTTGATTCGTTTCGATTCCATCCCGTTTTTCTTGTATATTTCTTTTTCTTTTTTTTCCCCTCAACAATTATAATAAAAATTGTGACGTACGTTGAAAAAGAAAATTTCACAAGTCTGATAAACTTTGAATTTAATTATATTGTAAATTTAATTAATTAATAAGATTGGAGAGAGAGAGAGAGAGAGAGAGAGAGAGAGAGAGAGAGAGAAAGAGAGAGAGAAGGACAGACAAATATATATATACATATATATATATATATATATATATATATATATATATATATATAAATAGATAGATAGATAAATAGATAGAGAGATAGAGAGAGAGAGGGAGAGAGAGAGGAAAGAATTCATTTTATGTATTTACTTTGTTTTCCTAATTACTACAACGCTGTTTTCTAATATTCAAACATTTAATTTCATTTCATTTACATTACATTACATTTCATTTCATTTCATTTCATTTTATTTCATTCTTCCAAACGAACAAAGAATAATCTGTTACTTCGTGCCAATTTTTCGTAAAAAAATTCGATTCGACGGTCTACGATGCGTGACACACAAAACGCGCTAATCTTATCGCCGAATTCGAAATATTTCGTTTACTACGTACATACAGATGGTCGAGCAAAAGAAAAAAAAGAAACGTAAAAAAAGAAAAAAGAAAAGTGTGAGAGAAAGAAAGAGAGAGAGAGAGAGAGAGACGGTGAGAGATGTGTTTCCTACGAAAAAAATTGTTAGTTCTCATCGAAATCGCGTTACACGTAAACGAAAATTTCTTTTCTGTTTTTTTTTTTTTTCCTATATTTTTCTATTCTTCTTTTTTCTCTTTTTTCTTCCTTTTCTTTTTTTTCCTTCCTCCTTTCTTTTCTCTTTTTTCTTCCTTCAAGTTTACTTCATTCACGAAAACATTAATCTCAGTTAACATTTCTCCCTCTCCCTCTCCCTCTCCCTCTCTCTCTCTCTCTCTCTCTTTCTCTCTCCGTCTATCTATCTATCTATCTTTTATCCGAGACTATTCCGAGTATAGGATATCCGGCTAGAGGTGACCCACGATCGCCTTCTTCCCATGTCCATTTTTGCATAAAAAAATTCTCACCGTAGGACTTTCGCACGGCCTTCCGCGTGGCTAGACGAGGAATAAATACACGATGGAGCAACATACTAGTCCGCGAGGAAAAAACGCAAGTAAGTAAGAGAGAAAGAAAGAGAGATAGGGAGAAAAAGATAGAAAGAGAGAGAGAGAGAGAGGGAGAGAGAGAGAGAGAGAGAGAGAGAGAAACAGGAGGGTGAGATTGGAAAGGAATAAAAAACCGAAGCTCACACCCAGGGGGTAAAATTCGGGATTGCGAGGAACGAGAGAGTGAGGAGGGGAGGTAAGAAGGAAGGAGAGAGGGAGGGAGGGAGAGTCTCGAAGAGGAGATGTTAGGTGCATTTCAACGATGACGTCAACGTCGATCCAATAGTTCACGCTGGCTTACAGTAGGACGAGGTGCGACGAGTGGGGTGTTGACGGGGTGGTTGTGGCTATGGTGGTGGTTCTTTTTCTTAGGGTTGCTCGGAGCTCGTTTCTTTTTTTTTGTCTTTTTTCTTTCTTTTTTTTTTTTTTTTTTGACGAAGTAACATCCATGCACGTATCGGCATACGTAGTTGAAAATGGGTGACGGTGGGTTAATCATGGGGAGGGAGAGAGGGATGGGAGTAGGGAGGGGGGGGGAAGCAAGCAAGGAAAGAAAGAGATAGGGAGAAAGGTAGCGGAACTTTTCGACGGAAACACCTTGTGCGAAGGTTTGGAAAAAAAATTTTTTTTAGGGGTGATCGTAGTAGTAATACAAGTAATAGTAGTAGTAGTAGTAGTAGTAGTAGTAGTAGTAGTAGTGAGTGGGGCGAAGAGGAAGCTTACGGTACCCCCGAAGTGGCACAGATTCTTTCTGACGGAAGGTGCAAAAAAAACGAACGAGGAAATCGAAAGAGAGAGAGAGAGAGAGAGAAAAAATTGAAATACTGCTAGGTTGTTAAGTCTTCCCCCTTGCTGTAACTATACTTAGCGTGTTATACTAGGATCAAAAATCGAATTGGAAAAACTAAAACCTTACGCCAAACCGTGCTCATGATTATTTTGGGGAAAAATATCAACGATCGACGTTCTGTTTGTATCCTATATCCTATATCTACCTACCTACCTACCTACCTATCTAACTATCCACCCGTGAGAAAGGTTCCATCCATAGTTGTTATATTACTACTCTCTTCTGATTTTGTGTGTTAGCAAAATCCTATTCCGTCTTCTCTGGTATATACAGCTAATCGAGAGAAAGAGCACTTCTAACGGTATCGACGCGTTTCTCTCGCAAAGTCCTTCTCTCTCTCTCTCTCTCTCTCTCTCTCTCTCTCTCTCTCTCTCTCTCTTTCTATCTCTCTCTCCTTTACCACGGTTTCTTAGCTTCCTGACGCGGTAGCTGGAGTTACGATAGAACGAAAGTGAAACGTATACGTGCTAACGGTTTCACGTCGAGAGCTTGGTGGATCTTAATGAATGGGCAGGGATAAGGGATAAGGATTTTAATGACCTTTGACCTCTCTCTATCTCTCTCTCCTTTTCTCTCTCTCTCTCTCTCTCTCTCTCTCTCTCTCTCTCTCTCTCTCTTGCTCTTTCTCATTATATATTTCTCCGAAAGGAAGAAAAAGAGGAGACATTTATTGATTCCTTAGCGGACACTTTACCAAAAGAAAAAAAAAAAAAAAAAAGAAAAAAAAAAAACAAAGAAAGACAAAAAAAAACTAAAGTATCTTTGCCATTTCAAATTGAGTAAAAGAAACGAATAGTTTTCAAGGAGTAAGTAGGAAAGAAAGAAAGAAAGAAAGTAAGAAAGAAAAGAA
>NC_060973.1:1822500-1825000 GCF_910589235.1 Vespa crabro
CCGTACGTTCTTCTCCGGTTTTAGCCCGTATATATCAAAAGTTTAATTGAATTTTCGACCGTGGTCCTGGTCGACGAGAAAGATAGAGATTAGGATCGTTTTCCTTCCCTTTTCCTTCCTTCCTTCCTTCCTTCCTTCCTTCTCATTCTCCGTAACACAATCATTATCTTTCTTCGTCTCTTGGGATACAGATTGTACGAGTACAAACGATATCTCTCTCTCTCTCTCTCTCTCTCTCTCTCTCTCTCTTTCTCTTCCCTCTTTATCTTACTTATAATTTAAATACATTATTATTTTAGCTGTCGATAGGAGAAAGGAAAGCGTTCCATTCCATTTATTTCCTTTTAAGATTATTTATAAATACATACGTACACAAATACATACATACATATCTATAATTATATATATATATATATATATATATATATATATATATGTATTGTATTACATTAATAAAAATTAGAAACTAATGTTTATAAAAATTTATATATAATATAAAGTATTTATAAGAATAAGAAATGAATGTTTTAAATCTGCGAATTGGTTGGCATCGATCGATAGAATAATTTATTAATAGTTACGACCTTCTTTCTATCGTCCAAGATACTCGAACGGGAATTTGCATAATTGCATGGTATATAAGGTATCCTTCGGTAATGAGGGTCAGATCGAATTTATCTCATTGGCCCTCACCTGTCCCCGGTACGATATGCGGGTCTCGTTGAGGCAACTGACCACCTGTACAGTCTTGGCAATAAAAGATCACGAAAAAATGGTTCTTCGTTACAACAGGGACGATGTTTTTCTTTCTTTCTTTCTTTCTTTCTTTCTTTCTTTCCTTCCTTCTTTTTTCTTTTTCTTTCATTCATCTTCTTTCTTTTCATCCCTTTCTCTCTCTCTCTCTCTCTCTCTCTTTCGTCTTCATTCATTTCTTATTTTTATCTTTTTCAATCTTTTTTTTTTTTCCTATATTCTTTTCTTCCTTTTCTTGTTTTTCCCTTTTATTCGTTCTTTCTTTCTTTCTTCTTCTTCTTCTTCTTCTTTCTTTTTTAATTTCTTGTTTTTTTTTTTTGTTTCGTTTTTGAATTTGTACGATCGTAATAAAATCGTTTGTAGGTTCGATCAAGAAACATCATCTTCCGTGTTGTTTAATATTTTACACGTAGGTGCTTCGTGTCGAGGAGACGACACGTCGGTTATAGTCACGAGACAATGGAAAAGCCATAACTTTCTCCGTTGGTAGTCGTTATATCCCGCAGAGAGAAATGTGGATGTCTCTTGGTGGACGCGCCTAAAAATAAAGAGATTCCTCTTTCGGTGGTCAACGTAGGAGAGGTTTATAATATTAACACATAACGCAAAACGATTCGATTCCGATCCGAACAAATTTTATAAATAACATCGTTGTTATATAAATATTTATTATAAATAAATATATATATATATATCTTTTTTGTTTAAATATTTTTAAATATTATACAAATACAATAACTTTGATATATCTGTTTGTATAAATTAATTTCATTCATTATATCGATAAATATGTACGATCAAAATAGGATAATCAATTTTCTTATATATATTTTCAAAATAATTTTGTCGTTGTTACGAAATTCGTTATCTGTTTTCTTTTCTTTTTTTTTTTTCTTTTTTATTCTTTTTTATTCTTCCACTTTTCAACATCGACAAGCGCGATATTAATAAAAAGATCTCAGAAGAAAATATAATAGAAGAAAGAAGAAAAGATCGATCGATCGATCGTGCTCGATATGCCGATCGAGTCGAGAGCAAAAGAGAAAAGAAAAAAGGTGGAAAAAAAAACAAAGCAAAAATGAAAAAAAAAAAGAAAAATTGGAACGAAATTCAAGGAGGTCTACACCGTTAAATTTTCTAATCAGAAAATTGAATCGTCGTCGGACCTCTTGATACCTCCTCTTCCTCTCTATCATTTCTCATTTCTCGTTTCCTTCCTTCCTTCCTTCCTTCCTTTCTTTCTTTCTTTCTATCTTTATTTTTCGTCCTCTTCCTCTTCTCCTTTTCAGTTCATTTTTCTTATTTTTTTTCTTTTTCTTTTTTCGATCTCGGACTGTACAACCCGCATGACGTCGTTATGACACGCGCGGAGGAGGTCGAGAACGGGTCCCCGGAATGCGCGAGTCTCTTTTCGTCCTCGTCCTCGTCCTCGTCGTTGTTGTCGTCGTTTTCGTCGTCGTTGTCATCATCGTCGTAGTCGTAGTCGTCGTCGTCGTCGTCGTCGTCGTAGTCGTTATGTCGTTGTCGTTGTTCCCGGCTGTTTGGAAAGAGCCAAGGCTACAATGGGGACACATGTCAAAACAATTGGCACGCAGGTGTATCGAATTTACCGAAGAAACGATGAGAGGTGTCAACCAAACGGTACCCAAAAGAAGAAGAATCGTTTATGGTTGCGTCACCGAGGCCATTACTTCGTCATCGATATCATATGAATTTGTTATCTTTTCTTCTCGTTTCTTTTCTTTTC
>NC_060973.1:1830000-1832500 GCF_910589235.1 Vespa crabro
GAAGAGGGTGTAGTCGAAAAGTATCGGTCAGGAAGAAAAAAAAAAAAAAAGAAAACCCCCCCCCCCCCCAAAAAAAAAAGAACAAAAAAAAAAAAGAAGAATAGGGGTTTACGATATTGTCGAGACGTTTCTCGAGGAGTGAATCTACTTAAGAAAAAAAGAAAAAAAAAAAAAAGAAGGAAGAAAAAAGAAGAGAGAAGGAAAAGAGAGAGAGAGAGAGAGAGAGAAAATTCAGACAATACTTTCTCGCCCAAGCGAGAACATTTAAATGTATGTATTCATACGCTCCGTGTATTGCTTTGACGAGAGGTGTGGTCAAAATTATTCAAACTGACCCGGACTCCTTTTTTTTTTTTCTTTCTTTCTTTCTTTCTTTCTCTGCTTTTTATTTTTTTTTTTCTTCTTCTTCTTGCTCCGGGACACTTTCTAGCAGTGTGGTGCGCGGCGCTGCACCCACGTACTCCTTTATTCCTTTCCACTCTTTACCCCTCCTCGTCCTTGTCTTTCTTCGAGCACGAGCCTCGTTCATTCTCTCTCTCTCTCTCTCTCTCTCTTTCTCTCTCTCTCTCTATCTATCTCTCTCTCTCTTTAACCATTGTCCCATCAAGAGGGAACCGAATTTGAACGTCGATGACTTCAGACCTTTTCAATCGATGATGACGTAACAACGTACCTAAGAAACTACCTAATTTTATCTTTTTCTACGATCCTTTAGCAAGGCCAGGCCCTATGCAGGAAGTACTATAGTATAATGTTCGCTGAGAAGACACCAACTGATTTGAATCGCCAATGAAGAGGACGGACCCAAAGGAAAGAGAAAATAGGATAAAATATATACATATATATATATATATATATATATATGTGTACGTATCTATCTATGTATGTATATATGCATGTATATATGTATGTATATAATATACATAGGATATATGAAGAGTATAAGGGGAGTGGTCGGACGAGACTAACCACCCACCGAAAAATTTTTCTGCCACATATCATGAATGGACAGGGTCAAAGCTGGAGTCTCTATGCTACGGCATGTATCTCTAACAGGCTCGACTATGACATATGGGTAGCGCAAAAACCGCCAATACTGATCGATCGGACACGCTAACCAACCCTCATATACTTCCTCTTTTTCTATCCTTCCATTTCGCTGATCTTTTGCCGACTTCTTTCATTTCCTTCGTTATTCGAAGGAAATACCAAGGATAAACATTAACTTCCTTCTTAAAATATATATATATATATATATATATATATATATTTTTTTTATTTATCCCTTCCTTCTCTATTCGTACGTACGTACCAATGAAATCTTTCTTTTCTTTTATCTTTTCTCTTTCTTTTTCTTTTTTTTTTTTATTCCGCTCGACGAAATAATTGGATTACGTGATAAATAATATCTAAGCTATAACTAAATCCCGTTCGTAGATCAGTAACTTTCTCTTTCAAAGATTCTTTTTTTTTTTTTCTTTTTCTAACTTTATCGAAAAGCAATGAGAATTGAAGAAACAATAAAGATCAAGGAAGCTCGATCTACGTGTGAACAATAACAACTTTCGACCCTTCGATCTCATCGCGTCTGATATATCGAAAGCTATAGGAGACTAACGTCTATAAAGGTTTCTCTCTCTCTCTCTCTCTCTTTCTCTCTCTCTCTTTCTCTGTCTCTCTCTCTCTCTCTCTCTCTCTCTCTCTCTCTCTTCCGGCATCCTTCCAGTATAACGTTGGTCTTTTCACTCGGCAGCAGGCCTCCGCTCCGGGGCTTAGGCCGCATTCGCACGATCCTCGACGCTGGGCCACCTTCGGCACGACCTCTCTCGATGCACCTACGGCGAAGGTTTCGCTCGTCGTGTCGTAGGTGGTCGTCTCTCTGTCGATGATGGTGTTGTCCGTTCTAGCCACTGCACACGCACTACCACAAACGTAACATTAAGAATTCATGGGTTTTTCATGTGGTATAGCAGTAGGTATACGTGTCTATAGAAATATATATATATATATATATATGTATGTATGTATGTATGTATGTATGTATGTATGTATGTATTTCTATACATATGGACGATGGTGTTCTTCATTATGGACAACGGTCATCATTATGGACAATGATCCATCATTATATATCATGAATAATAATATAAACCGGAAGGGAGATAATAGAGAGAATTCTATAAACGAAAACTTCCTAATAAATTTTCTCTCGATCTCACGGATTCTAAACACTTTCGAAATACTCTTTCGCTCGATTATCATTGATCAAAGAATTCCGTGAAACTATCGTGCGGACAGTGAACGCAAGTAAGCAGGTCCCCCCCACTTCCCCCTACCATCTTTCTCTCTCTCTCTCTCTCTCTCTCTCTCTCTCTCTCTCTTTCTTTCTCTCTCTCGTTTCTTCTCATGGAAAGTTCAGTAGCTCTTTCGATCTTTCGAGATCCCTTCAGACGGAGAAGATCTACGACTACCGTATGGCAATTTAGTTCGTATATAGTAC